>NW_009719151.1:0-15018 GCF_000703405.1 Apaloderma vittatum | reverse complement strand
CCGAGAGCGAAAAAAACAGGGGAGCCGGGAAGGGGAGCGGGAGAGCGGGGGCTCCTCCAGCTGCAGCTGGCAGGCAAGCGCACACGAAGAGGCGGCCAACCTCATGCAAGGCCGCGACAGGCGATTTTCGTGACCCTCGTGCCGTCCATGGCTGCGTTACAGCTGCTGAGGCCCTCGGCAGGTCATAGGATCATAGAGCTGATTGGGTTGATTAAGGTCATCGAGTTCAACCGTTAGCCTAGCTATGCTAGGTCCACCACTAAACCATGTCCCAAGCACCACATCTACACATCTTTTAAATACCTCCAGGGATGGTGACTCCACCTCTTCCGGGGCAGCCTGTTCCAATTCCTCACAACTCTTTCAGCAAAGAAACGTTTCCTGCCAGTCACTCTAAACCTCTCCCTTGGCATAACTTGAGGCCATTTCCTCTTGTCCTATTGGTTGTAACTTGGGAGAAGAGACCTAGCCCCCACCGCGCTACAACTACAGGTGTAGAAAGCGATAACGCCTCCCCTCGGCCTCCTTTTCTTGAGGCCAAACATCTCCAGCTCCTTCAGCCGCTCCTCGTAAGACTCGTTCTCGATACCCTTCACCAGCTTAGTTGCTCTTCTTTGAACGCACCCCAGCACCTCAATGTCTTTCTTGTAGTGAGTGGACCAAAACTAAACACAGGATTCAAGGTGCAGCCTCACCCGTGCCGACTACAGGGTCATGTCACTGTGCAAAAGACATCGCGTGGGAAACGAGTACGTCCTTCCAAGCGCCTATACCTGTATAGTCTGTAACATACGTAAATGATGTGTTGGAAAAAATACATCTTCTGTCCCATACCCCCCCAAAAATGGCCAAGTTGCTCTGACTTTAAAGTTTCAGCAATTAAGAAAAACTTCAAATATATGCATGGCACAGAACCTTTTGGTTTAACTTACCATTGTTGTAATCAAGCTTAAGTTTTAAGGAGCTAATGAATAACTAATTACAATTTAAACTAATCACCATTTTAATTATTTTATGACTTCTATTAGGATAAGGAATATAAAACCTTAAAAACCTCACTTATGCTAAGAAATCGTGTATAGGCCTTGGCTAGAGCTAGAACTGGTACGAGTAGCAAAACTGGCAGAGAATGTTTCGCGCCTGCTTCCCTACCTCCCTGGGAATGTTTTGTACTTACCTCCCTACCTCTCTATCTTGTGTTTTGTGATAATAACAGAAACATCACATAGAAACACCACAGAAACAAAAAATATTATCTCACCTTAATTTGTGTATCAGGAGTTGCAATCAACAGAATAACCAATAATTGTATTGATATAAGAATATTAATAAGGGTTAAACCAATCATTGTAAATGTCAAAATTAATAGCAAGTATAGTATGCATGGTTATGTTAAAATATGTTAAAGATCATGACTTTGCACAAGAAGCGTATAAATAGGCTGAATTTTTGTGATGTATCCAAAGCATTGGGTGATTCCCAGGCTTCCCAGCAATAAAGAAGTGCCTCCTTATCCACATGTAGATAAGTTTTTGTCGTCTTTGCGACCTTTCCCTTTGAAAATCGCAACACCATTAAATTCGAAAGTATAGTTTTAAAATAATAAAATGCACGGAGCCTAATAATTAGGCAACAATAACAGTTTTATTGAAAATATATATCAAGAACTTGACGAGGTTTTGGGTTTTACCTATCAGCATCACTTTCAGTAGCTCAAACTACCTGTAAATACAGGGATACAATTCCCCAAGCATTTGCAGACAACTGCAGCAAGTCCTATGTGACAGAAGCCAGGCTTGAAACCACCACCCAGGGCAGGAGCACAAGTACCAGGCTTCATTCGCGGACTACCTTTTCCTGACAAGGTGAGGAAGCGATGGACACATGTGTCGCGGCTCGCTGCTGCTTCATTCTCCTGCCAAGTAGAAGTTTCTAAGTGCGAAGACAAGGTTTCTAAGTTACAGGAAGGTTCATGTAAATGTCACTTTTCTTCAAGAGAAACCAGTCAGCTGTGTCACTATGCCCAGTATAAAACTCATTTCTGATTTCTAACTGACAAGTACCTCTCATTGCAAATCAGCCCAGGATCCCCTCTGCAGGGCCTTTTGATACCCCGCTTTCGGAAACCTCTCTGAGCAGGTAGCACCAGTATGAGACAGTCTGTGCAAGATCCTTTGGAAACACTTGGTTCCTTGGGGCTTAAAAAGCATTTGAAGTTTTTTCTTTTGTCATAAATATCAGCTACAGTTATCCCTCCATGCTTCCAGAATACATTCTCCTGGGATTTGGTTTCCAAGAAGCCCGAGTCTGCAACACTTCTCTCCCCATCCCCTACCAACTCAGGGAAGGGCCAGCTAAATCCCTCAGGAACAGAGCTTTCTTAAGGAATACTTTAAGCTTCATTTCTGGAGGAGAGGTCTAAGAAGAAACAATATCCTGGCCCTTACCCATACTGGGATGAACACACATGCCCAACTCCTCCCTGAAAAATCACAAGGGCGTACTGGAGGCAAAGGGAGAAAATCTCTCCACGTTACAATAGTTTGGGCCAGTTTTTCTGTGTGCCAAAGTCTCAGCCTTTTTTTTTAATTTATTTTTGTGGTCACAGAGAGTACTAGTAGAAGGGAAGAACATAAAGTAAAGGGCTTTTTTTAAAAACCTGCTGCTACTTGGAAGGCAACTCCCCTCTCTCACACTAACCTACTTATAGATTGCTTCTTCTACTTCAGTCCTGACACCAGAGCTCCTTCAAGCCAGCATATAAATGAAACAGCATCTTCATCACAGATTTTCTTTAGATTAATAAAGGACTTGCATACACCAAGAAGAAGAAGAATTCTCCTTTTAGCATTTAAGGAGGAGGGAATTAACTTACCATAGGAGTTAACTCCCTGGGAAATTTCTTCTTTCACCTCTTCAACTTCCAAGACTGGTTGAGGGAAAGGTGAAATTTAAGCATAGGCTCTTACCTTGATGAAGTTTCTCTGTAGGAGTTTCATATCCTATTCATTCAGAAAAGCTAGGTGAGATATTTCATTTAGATGGTACGCTTTCTTTGTAATAGAAAGCAGCAGAAAAAATCTAATATGATATTGTCTTAACAGAATAACACGCTCTAAGACAGTGTAGGCCTATAGTGTTGGTTTTTTCCAGACTGCTAAAACGGAAGAATTTTTTATTCTACTGATTATGTATGTCCCCAGGAAACCTCTCTATTTTAATTGGACTAATCTGTGGAAAATATTAGTATGTGCTTCTCCATTCGTGTTGTTGAGATTTTATTTTCCTCAAGATCAGCCCAAGATTCTCCGTCTCAAGACTGTAAGCATACCCACATTTTCTTAGCAGCGCTTTTGATTTTGCTATTTTATCCAAAGGAGTACACGGAGGTATTTACATTAACTGTTATCAACTAAAATCTAGGAACAGGCAGAACCATGGCAGTTTATTATGCACTTGCTGCAGATGGGGCCAACCCATAAATCTGATCTGAATTTTAAAGCAACACACAGAGGTGCTCCATGTCTGGAAATCACCCATCTGATACTAAGCTATTTGTGGACCCACTCAAGTGGGTAACTGATGTAGTTATATGTAAAACATACGAATTCAGACTGCTTCTTCAGAGATCTTAATGGTCTGAGAAAACAGAAAAAACTTCTCTAAACACTTGAAACCATACTGAGTAGTCAGCAAACCTGATGTGTTTTTAATCAACATCCATGAAGAGCCACAAACTAGCTGCAGTGCAGGAAAGACTACCAGTTAGAGCAAGTTACAGAAAAAAAAAATAAGAAATCAATGACATAGATTTTGAATAAGAATGAAGAACATTGAATAGTAAGAATACATACATCCATGCAATTCCAACAAAAAGGCCTGAATAATTTGGATAGTGTTTTGCTTCACTTTCTTGAAACTGGATACAGTTCACGGCTTCCAGGTTAAGTCTAAAGATTGCGTTTCCCTTCTTTCTTCCTGAGACAGTTTTCTTTGGAAATAGATACCAGGGCAACAGTATACACAAGAGACAAGACATATGTATCTGTATATACAATTTTCTTTTATTACAAGGTATGTCATTACTGAACAAGGCAACTGGGAAATACAAGGACTGGACATATACATGAAAATTTTACAGCTTGACAAAAAATTGGCATATGACTTATATACAGATGTGATTAATAAAGGTTACAACTCTACTGTATTTGATTAGACACAGTTCTAAGCACTTACATTATGAAAATATGAAGTTGATCATACAGAGGTCAAGTTCTGGAATCTAAAAATAATAACAATTTAAAAACTTCAAAACCTTCTATACCCATCCATTTAACAGAACATCACTACAGCTCTTTCTACTACCATATACATGAAAGATTATCAAAAATATATTGATGGGTCTATCGCTAATCATGAATGTTTATATTTACATTAATTTAGCAAATTCTTCACCAAATACTTTATATACAAAACTCAATTTGCCCTTTGTGAAAGAGTCATTAAAAAGTTAAAAACCATAGAAATGCCAGTTAGAAATAATGCATTCCAAAAATTGGACTTGTTTACAACAACTGAGAACAATTGAAAATAAGTTATGAAAAAGTATGTAATTTTAGTACATGTACTCTCACAACACTTTAGTTCCAATACAGAGTAGCAGGAATTTTGTCCTGTGCATTCGAGTGGTATCTTCTCTTCCAATAATGCTGAAAGAAAAAAAGAAAAAGATTTATTCTTAAGCAGTTTGTCGCAGGTCTTTGAAGAAGGCAGAAAAAACTCAAGGGACCAAAATTCTTTCCCCGCTTCTCAGTGCAGGAAACCCTGTCCCCATTAGTATTCACCCAAATATTCAGAATGCTTATTTCTTGCTCCTAAAAGGCTAAAAGGGGAAGAGAAAGAAAGAAAACAAGGAAAAAAGAAAAGGAAACAAACCCAACAGCCTCTATACTTTAGTGCTATTCAGAAGGCGCATGTCCTTTTCCCAGCGTATTTTGAGTATGACATTGGCTGATTTTTGTCCTCGACTATAGTGCTTTTGCAGCATGCTTTGATCACCCCTAACAAAATGAAGTCTTCTCTGCCAAACTAGAACCCCTTCCAACCTGTCTCTCAATTGAAAAAGAGCTTAGACAGGAACCAGACTTTCGCTCTGCAGGCACTTCTTCTACACAGACACGAGCACCTAAGGAATTCTGCAATACAAAACATGGATGCTGAATGAATCTACACATACTAAGGATTAGACAGCTACTGAAACATGGACTCTCTTGGAATTATGTTCCACTCAGGCCCATCCGAGTACCAGAAACCAGTTTGAGAACACAGAAGCACAGTTTACGGTGCTTCCAGTATGTGAGAAAATAGCAGATGGATCAATCGCTAAGGTCTCGGCTCCCTTCCAGTGATAGGCATCCTGGAAACAATGCAGTGGTTCTTCACCGAGTCAAACCAGTACAAACACAATTTTTCATAACGCATCGCAGTAACTTTGTCAAAAAGTGCTGACACCACATCACAAGCCAAATTAGGTCTTGCTGTCATTCCCTTTTTATCTCTAGAGATGCTGAATGCATCTTCTAGTATGGAATCCTTGTCTTCCGATTCCACCAAAATCGCCATGTGCTATTATCTCACCTATGTGCTATATTCTTACTTATTCTTCAAACTCCGTAAGAACCAACTCTTAACTTTTTTCTTTTTTTTAAAAGATAAATATGGAATGACAACCACCTTTAATCCTAGTCTTGAAATCTTGTTCCCTCTTGTTTCAAACAAGCCCTCCATTCTTTCACTTGCCTCCCAAGCAATTACTCTTTAACTTGTCTTTCAGGTCATCTTCCTTATTCCTCTCAGATCAAGCTCACTGGGGGAAGAGTTACAACATCTCTGTCCTCTTTTTCTCTAACCTAAAGTTCCTAAGGAACTTTATAAACACAAATCCAGTTGTCTTCTCTACCTTGATGATTTCACACATCAAACCCTTTCTCCAGTTGACTTCTCCTCCCTCACATTTTCACGTCTATTTGTGTATATCTATCTAGCAATGCCTCCTTCTCCAAATCCAGGTTCTTTTCACCACAGCTTTTCCTGACAAACTTCAGCAATCTGAGCATCCTGCTTCAGTTACAGACCAATGACAAATGCTCAAGTCTTCAAATCTTCCTTGTCCCTACATCTTCACATGCAATAGCTACCTCAGCATTTCACAGGTTTTCTGCAGCCCCTCTCTAAAACATGTTCTGCTTAAGCCACTTGTATGTCTATCACTCTAACCCAGGCCCTGAGCCTTTCCTTTTAAGTCGCGTTAGTCTTCTGATTCAGGTCACCGTACACGCACACAAACAGTGCTGCTGGCACAACTTAAGGCGAGATGCGGGAGCAGACAGTAACTGAAGCTACATAAGCAGCTCTGCCAATGTATGTGAAACCACAGTTTATCCATCTCCCTTTCATTAAGGCCTCGATTTGTGTCCAATAATCCTCAGTCTGGTTCTATTTTTATAACTACTTCCTCTCTCATACTTCGTAAACTCCCTAGACTCAGGATTTTGCATTGTTTGTTTGTACAGTACCTAGAACAGAAAAATTAATGGCAATAATTAAGCAACTTTTGCATTGCAGTGATATGCACGTTATCACAGACAAAGTCTGTACAAAATTTTACTCGTTAACAGGATAACTTTAAGTTGTCTCAGATCTTACCAGTTTAATTTGTGCTCTGTCGCTGGACTTTTGGTCCAACGCTCTGAGTTTCTTCTTCTGGATTTGGGCGTTTCCCTGCACTAATGCCAGTACCAAGAGCCGTTCTTCCTGATAATTTAAAACCAGTATTTACATTAAGACTCCATTGTACCTTTATATATTCAGGAAAAAGCGTTTAGGGTTTTTTTGCTGTTCTTTAAATTACCTGCTTGCAATAAGTGTGATTGCTGATTGTCTCCATGAGCATAGTGTAAGATACTACTTGCTTGACAGTAACCTGTTTAGATACAGTAGATATTTATTATAGTAAATAAAATTTAGAACTGCAAGCAAGTGTACAGTTACATTTCTTACAACAACGAGCCAATTGATTTATTTTCCACCGTCAAGAAAAATCCTGCCAGAAACCATCCTGAATGCAGAAGAGTTCTTATGCACAATAAAGTGCCTCATGGCAGATCACAGCTGCTAAATATATATGCACTTATATATGCACAGTGAACAATATTAAGTGCGTACATATTTATGCATTATATTTGCAATGTTTATATATTCAAATATTTGAATTCAAAGTTTTTATAAATTTTAACAGTTGTTCTGCCAAGTCTCTCCTCCCTTTTACAGCAATACTAGAGAATCCTTAGAATAACTGTGCTGTGAAAAACAAATGCAATTAACTTAAAGATGCAAACTATCTTCTGGTTCATGTAAACAATGCACCTTGACACTGAGCACTCTGCATAAATAGTGCAAATTAGCAAGAGCAGTTGCAAGGTTTCTTATTCTGAACAGTTGTGGTGGTACGGTTATCTTCTGGATGCTTAAACAAAAAACACAGATTACAGTCTTTCATGATCACTAAACATACAACGTCTGTTAAGACTGCAGAGAAAGAAACAGTTGTTCTAAATTTGATTGTAACTTCGATCTATCACAAACCACAGCGCAAGTTTCTGTGTAGTTAAAGTAACAAAAATTTGCCTCCACAGTATGAGAATATCCACACAAAACTGTGGAAATGGATTATACATGGAAAGAATGGTAGTGAAATCGAAGAAAAGATAACATGCAAAATTTGCTAACAAATACAGAGTGAGCTTCTTTCAGTACCTTTAATTTAAGGTAACCTAGGATAATGTTTATTAATTTTTGTTCAGTCACACTTGTGATCCCTCCCACTCAAAACACACAAATATTGTTCTAGATGAGCATTTTAGAGGTAAGTGACAAGACAAGCACATTCTCTCTAAGAAATCATTTTTATGTTTCAAGAACCAAAACAAGGCCAGTTCAAGTTGCAGACAGCAGCTGTCACCAAAAATCTATCCACGTTATTTTGATGTTTTGTCTGTTTCTCCATAGTTGCAATGATTTGGAGATCCTCTATAGACAGGCACTGCCATAATACCTTGCTGCTGAATTCCACTTGCTCCTGCATGAGAGTCTCCCAGAGCACAGGGCTGAACAACTGTGTGACCATCACCAGTTCCCAGCTGAGCTCCTGGAGAGACAGGAAAAAGAAAGAAAATACACTTCTAGTTGTGGATTTCTTACTATTGTTTTCCAAACCACCACAGAAAAGGTCCAAAGCTCTAACGCTTTTGTCTTTCCAAGTTCACACTTGGCAATTCAGGTGAATACACAGTGATCTCGTACAAAAGGGATACATTTCTAATGTGAAAAGTATATATGTGCATTTAAGTATACATTTATACCCTGTAAGAAGAAAAGAGTGCGCATAATGTTAAGTTTTTAAACTAAGCCCTTCCTGTCTTCTTCATGTCTGAATTTGAAAGAAACAACAGCTCAAGCACCCATCTTTAAGGAGTCTAGACTTAATTCGTTGAGAGGAACTGTACTGACTGAGAAGAGCAAGCTCCATCTTCCTCCACAATATGATTCTAACCTTGCCTAAAGCCTAAGAAGAAAAAACAACAACAACAAAAAAATCAGTAAATTTCCAGTCCTGCTGCATCTTTTTAGAATGAGGAATCCAAGGTGTACATAGTATTCAAGATGTTGATGCACTATGGATTTATACAATGTTAATACTGCTCTTATTTATGTATTACTAAAATAGTTCTTTCTTCTAACAGTCAAGGGCATTATAAAAGCAATGTGTGGCTCAGTTCCAATAATTCTCTGTATCGAAAGAGTTTCACTGACCTCCTGTACTACCACAACCAGAAATGCTTTCTCCTGGTGAATAGCCCATTAGGCCACCATTTCCATTTCCATTTGGATTAGAAGGCACTGTTGCAAGAAGACCTAAGAAAAGAAATAAAATATATAGCCATGAAGACAGAGAGCAAAAATAAGATTAAGTGTAACATGCTTTTTTCCTCATGATTGCCAATTCTCACCCTCACCTCAAGGGCTTTACCTTTGAAAGAGAAGATCTCTGTCTTGCCTGCTTCTGAGATCTTGCCAAATAATTTTAGTTCACAATTACTGAACAGGCATTTTCTACAGAATATTCTATGAAACTTCTCCAATATTCTTTAGTTACACATATTCACTGTGTTGTCTTGAAGGGCAATGCATCCTGATTCAATATCTGCATATACTGACGGCTTTTATCTTCCTGAGAATTGCAAACACACATGGCTTACCTCTCAGAGCAAAGGGGATGGTCTTTCCTAACTAGGACAAATGCTATTAGAGGTTGCGTTGGTCTCTGTTTGGGCAACGGTATTTGCAGACGAAAATAACATATAATTGAAGTTACGAACCACAGCAATTTTCTGATTATTGGTATTAAAACCTATCTGTACAAGACTATCAGAACACACAGAAGAACTAGTTTAACAAAAAAAGAAACTTCCAAAAAAACTGTAGCCTTACCCAGTCCTCTGTATCGTGAAAGCTGCTGGTAGATTTGTTTCATCCTCTCAATATTCAGACGGCTTGCCTCTGCATGATTTACCATTGGTTTAGGATAATTAACTCCTATAATGCATTTTGCAGCCTTCTGGATGCTCTCTGGGGCATTCCAAGGATCATAGATGTATTTTGCAGGGAAACCCCTAAGTACTGGCAAATATCGTCTAAAAAAATAAAGAATTAAAACATGGCTTTAAGTATAAAGCCACTTCACAGTTTAAGTAACATCCATGAATTGCTGCAGTTTCTTGGTTGCGAGTTACCTGATATAATCTCCATTTGGGTCAGTTCTTCTGCCAAAACCCACTGGACAGTAGCAGTGAAAAAACTGCTGAAAAAAGGAACTACAGGACAGCCACATCCAGCTTCCAGCGTTCACGCTCCAATCCGCATCAAGTAAGAGCTCTTCAAAGACCTTAAGAAATTAGAGCAACAAGTTAGTCTGACAATGGCACACCTTTGAGACACCTCCTTTTTCAGGAAATGTTCCGAGTTTCTGAGTTTAGTAGAGGAAATCCAGCTCTTCAATGCAGCAACACCCTTTCTAGCCTGGCAACACTTACAGAACACATAGTACTCGATTGCAAATACTTACCCAAATCACAGAATCACAGAATGTCAGGGGTTGGAAGGGACCCCAAAAGATCATCTAGTCCAAACCTGCTGGGGCAGGATCACCTACAGTAGGTCACGCAAGAACACGTCCAGGTGCCAAACTCAAGAAAAAAAAGTGCGATAGCATGTTTGGTTTTCATCCTGTAAAAAAATCTTGCAGACATCTCTGAGAGCTACAACCAAAAAGTTACATCTCCTTGCATAAACACATACTTAAAAAAAAAAAAAAATATCCCCAAGGGATGGCTGCAGCCTGACAGCTTGCAAGTGGCATTTGCTGCTTTCAGAAGAGTTGCTTCATCACATTACAAGAGAGCAAGCTTTACAAACTTCCAGAAAAAAGGGAAGATACTCAAGCTGCCACTCAGAATGCCTCAACTGTGCAAGGAGGCCCAAGAGTAAAAATCAAGAGTTTCAAGGGTAGAACAAACATCCAGAAGTTGTATTCTTGAAGGCAAATAGTTAAATTAGTAAATCACAGTTTTGAGGATGCACACGTAAATTCCTGGAACCACCAAGCATGCTGAAAAATGGTGGGACAGATAATTACCTCTGATCTGAAGAAAAAAAAAATAAATTCTCTGGTAATTGCTACTCCATTATATTAGAAATAGCCTATGATAAAATTCAAGATTTATGAGGGTTTTACTTCAAATTTGGAGCTCAACAGTTGCAAAACATTCATGTTTCCAGCACTGATTGTTTTTTAATTATTAACACAGACAATACTAACTTGCATAAAAAGAAGTTTCTCTGCTCAGATCACTAGCATTGAAGGCTAACAAGAAATAAAGAGAAGCCCTACTCTTTGAAGAACAAGTTTTACGAAAAGAGCGCACCAAGAAAGTTTTCAGAACAGATACTTATTTAATACATATCTTTGCAACTTCTGTTTTTCCTTTCAAACTTGCAACATCTCCAAGTGTTTCAAAGAAACAATGATCTTTCTTTATGCTAAGACATCAAAAAACTTAACATCTTCCTACTGCTACCCATCTTAAACTAATACTATTCCAATATAAAGTCTAAATAAGGTAATAGTATTAAACAAGGATCTCTATATTCAATAATGCATTCATTCTATAGAATAAAGTGTTACAAAAGCGTATTTGTCTCAATTCCTGCAACTATTTGGGAAAAAGTGGGTTTTAAAAAAAAATTACCTTAAAACACTTTAAAAACCCCCCACATTTTAAAACGAAGTGACTAATAACATAACAAAAAAACTTTAGATGAACATCAAGTGTTAGCACGCAACTGTTCCACTAGATGCTGCCATGTAATAAGACTTTGGAAATAACATCACCATGGAAGGCGAGATTACCTTTTGCTAGCTACGGATGTGTTATGAATTAAACATTCTTCCACTGCAGAAATCTGGGCCCTCCACGTATTTTTATTATTTCGGAAGTAAAACCAAGTTGGCATTTATCGGTAATAAACAGCTTTGCTGTTTGGCTGAGTTACCTAGGTATGTGCATCTTTGATGTCTTTATCTATGAGCTGCAAAAGGAAAATTCCTAAAGCAGCTTATGTTGTTGTGTAACCAAGATTATTTTTTTTCAAATGAAAGGTTTGTTTACAACTGTTTCATGAAGAAAAGTGAAGTTTTGTAAGTTTATACACATATACCAATATAAGGTCACAATCCAGATGGCAAGTAAAATTCTTTTTTAGATTTCAAAAATGAAATGCTATTTTTAATTGATTAACATTGCCCAGCAAAAGATGTGCTACCCTTCTAAACAAAAAAAATTGATTCAAAGGCTGAGATTAAATTCTTCCTTTCTTTTCAAGAAAGGACTGACATTTGTAATTTGAACTTCAGCATCTCTTGGATACCTGCATAGAAATTAATTGCACTGAAACCAGCTAAATTGTGTTGCCCCTACTCACGCTTATAACACTGGGCAAAGGGACAGAAATTGCTGAAAGGACATTTTCAGTTTTTAGTTTCCTCCCTTTAATTCTCATAGTGTTTTCCCTTTGCAGGTAAGCAGACACAAAACATGAACAGTAACTTTTCACAAAGTGTGACATAGAAGAAATCTTAATTACAAGAGTAATCCATGTTTGTTTGCCAATATTTACAAAGAAGTCTCAAATTTAAAAAGATCATACACCTCTTCTGACTGCAAGAACACTCCAATATTCTCATATTAATGCAGTGACAGGACAAGGGGTAACAGTTTCAAACTGAAAGAGGGTAGGTTTAGATTAGATATTACAAAAGTATATTTGCTGGGAGGGTGGTGAGACACTGGAACAGATTACGCAGGGAAGTTGTGGATGCCTCATCTCTGGAAGGTGCTCTGAGCACCTGGTCTAGTGGGAGGTGTCCCTGCCCATGGCAGGGGGGTTGGAACTCGATCTTAAGGTCTCTTCCAACCCAAATCCTTCCGTGATGATAAGAGAGGGCATTTAACAGGCAAAAAACTTCAGCACCACTGGTTTATCAGAAATTATTTTGGGGTTTGCCACAGTTTAAGGTTTAAAACGCAACTTGCGCCACACAGTAATAATTCTAGAATAACTGTCTGAAACTTTTAACAGACGCTTCAAGAAATTCAAGAATAAGAAACAGTACCTTCATTCCTTCTTCCCAGCTAATCCAGAGGTCACCTCGAGTCAAGAAGCATGCTACAGCATGCCGGGCTAAATGGTGAATCCAGCCTTCTTGGCGAAGCTGTGTCATAATTGCATCAATCCAAGGAAAACCTGTCCTGCCTTCTGCCCATTTGGCCAAAGCCTCAGGATTCTTATCCCATGGAATTTGAACACAGATAGGATTCCCCTCCATTTTATCAAATCGTGGATTGTTTGTCGCCGCTGTGTAGAAAAATTCACGCCATAACAGCTGGCCATAGAGAGAGAGGGGAGGGGAGCTGTTCTTTTTTACCTGGAGACCATCATTAAAGGAAAACATTTTATTAGGAGAAGCAAGGAAAAAACATGGCATCTAAGAATGTGTACCTGACTATGTAGAAAACATACCTTTTTGTACAGATCCGTTAGCTTGAAATAAAAGAGGCGACAGGACAAACAGCCAAAGCGGAGGTAGGGACTAAGCCCTGTAGGGCTCGCCAGAAGGGAATTTGCATTCATTCGTGGTCTTTCAAAGTTCGCTACCCAAGCCTTAAAAAAACACCAAAAAAACCAAAACAAAAGCCACACAAGCAATATCAGACTAAAGGCAACTTGTAAACACAGAGGGAGAAATCATGCACTGCCTACAACCGAACCCAGACACTGGACAGACAATCATGTTACCTATGATACCCAGGGGTTTCTTCTGAATCAGCAGAATCACTAGAAGGGAACTAATCTCAATGCAGAAGGCATGAACTGTCTTCCAGAACTATCTATCCCTTTCTTTTAAATACAGAGGAAACCTCGATAACTAGGAATACATTAGCTTTTACAGGAATACCCCTTGAAATTTAAAAGAAGTACGATTCCAGTAAAATTACCTCCAAAGAACAAGTAATTAAAATTTTTTCTTATGAGAAAATAGGATAACTGTCTTTCTCCATATTAAAGACAACCTGCAACTTGATTTACACCATTACATGGAAGTCTTGAGTTAAAGTTTGTGGGTTTGATTTTAAAAAAAAAACAACAACAAAACAAACCACCAACAAAAAAAAACCTGCCCAATTCCTTTTATACTTCATTGCAAAGAGTAACTGTGTTTCTCAGGTATGTCATACTTGCAATGATTTGAAACATACCTTTCGTTCTAAATGTCTTTCCAATCGTGTGAGAGCTTCTGTTTCTCCGCCTGGCCACACTGCAGAAGGCAGACCATCTGTGTCAAAACCTGAAAAAAAAAAAAAGAAACGAGGAAATTCCTTGTGTGTTTATACTGTAGGGCAATAAAATTCTAGCATATTGATATTTGACTTCATTTTATTGTATCTTGAGAACAACCCCAAGTTGGACACACGGAAAAATACAAGCTTTAAAACAGTATGCAATCAAGTCTTACCAAAGCACATTTAATACCTCTGGCTTGCAGCAATATCCAATTGTTACTTTTACATTTACAATCATCTACAAGTTTTGCACACTGAGATCTTACTTGAATTCAGCTTCTGGCTTTTGCACAAAGTGACATTTCTATCATATTTCAAATTATTTTCAAGTTCTCACCTCTGTAATACATGAGCTATCCCAAACCTCTAAGTTTTGTGGTTTGTTTTTTGTGGTTTTTTTTTGATTACTACTAAGAAGCAACAATTGCTACTGTAATGTAAAGAACGTCTAAAAGCTTTTTCCATCAAGCTAAAAAAGCATGAATGCTGTCTTCAGAACATTCATAGGTATCATCGACCTTGACTTTAATAACAGATGGGGATTATTGTCAATTTAATGCTAAACGCATACATGAGCTGCAAAGGAAAAATGAAAATAAGGTAACAAGATTTCTTCCACAGGCCCGCATCTCCCTCAAGATTGCTCAGCAGATGCATGAGATAATATGTCTGCCTATAGTTTAATCACTGCATAGTCAGATCATCTCTTCTTCTAAAGGCTTTAAAAGCAAGGTCTGTTGTGCGAGAGCTCAGATAGACTAGACAGAACAGCCAGAGCTTACCCAACATTTGTCTAGACCCTTTTGTTAGCTATTTGGAGGTTATAACACACTTGCTTATATTTCAGGGTGGGGGGAACAGAAAAGGGAGGTGGGAGTAATTCACAGGACAACAGCTTGATGCTATTTCTTAAATTTAGAGAAACATAAAACTTTTTTTTTTTTTTCCCCCCCAAGAGGCTGATGACATGAAATTGGGAGGAGTGGCTGACACACCAGAA
>NW_009719150.1:30285-30548 GCF_000703405.1 Apaloderma vittatum | reverse complement strand
GACACGGGGTCTCGGGTGGGAAGCGCTGCCGGGAAGGGGCCACGTTTTCCTTCCCATGTGAGGAAAGGAATATGGAAGTCAGGCCCTTCCCCCAGCCCAGCTTCTGGGAATTTTGCGGCTGTAATTTCGGATTTGTGCTCCTCCAAATGTGCCTCCTTCCCCCAAGGTGAGGGCTGCGGGGTCTTGGCGCCTGCAGCTCCCTCCTGGGGGATCCGGGGCTGCAGGGGAAGGGGCGGGGGGCGGGGAGGGCAGCGGGCACGCCC
>NW_009719150.1:24622-30226 GCF_000703405.1 Apaloderma vittatum | reverse complement strand
TTCAGCAGCTGGAAAACAAGAAAATTTAGCAATGCGAAGCCCGGGAGAAAATATACTTCAGCTGAGCGGCTTTCTGTCCACAGATCTTGGAGCCGTGACAGGATTTAAAAGCTGGAATCTCGAGCTTTAATAGATGCTGAAAAATGCTGACTTAGGAGAGGGCTGCAGCATGCCTGGCTTTCCTTTCGTCGTCTCCCTTTTCCAGTTCACTTCCCGCAGCCCCGCAGGGGGGAACAGGCACGGAGCAGCTCGTGACATCCGTGGCGCTGGACCATGGCTCTGCCCCTCTCTGCTTCCCAGTCGAGGGGGTGACACGGCAGAGGATGGTGTTACCCGGGGGACGCACAGTGCTGATGTCGGCATCCTCGTATCGTGGTGGAAGAGGGCAGAATTCCTGCCCGATTCTATTGCCTCCGCTGCCTTCTTCCCTTTACCTGTCACAGATGAGTGGAGCAGCCCGAGACAAGATTTAAACAGTTTTTCCCCCGTCAGGTAGTTTATTCTCGCGGCTGCAGATTGTGTGCACAGTCTTTAAGGCCATCATCATGGGTGTTGTGTCCAGCCTTTGCAGAAACCCACCTGGCACCAGATGTGGCTGGAGGGACCAGCCTGAGGCCTCACTGGTTGCATTTGGCCATTTTGAGCTGTAAATAGTTAAAAATCTCAACATACAAAAATCTGGAGCGCCGAACGGTCTTTTAAAGTTGCGCAGTGAATGCTTCACAACATTTCTGTCTAGTTAAGGAAAGTCACCCACTTATTTAGATGAATTATTGGGGCAGGAATCCCCGCTCTGGTTTCTTCTTGTGCCTCACCTGTGCAGCCTGTGGCCCCTGATGGGTGTTATTCCAACGCCCCCAGCGCAATTAGCATTGACTCTGTAGTCAAGTAGCCAGTAGCTAGTCTTTGCTCTTTGAAAACACACGAAAGCAGAGCGAGGCGAGGGTTAATGGTATTATTGCAAGTGTTTCCTAGCTGGGATGAGGACCCCCACACACATGCTGTGGCTGTTGACACCTTTGCACAGAGCACCTCATCGTCCATATGTCCTGCCTTCCGCTGCCTTGCCCCAGCACCTTCTGCTGCCAGGGTGCAAGCTGTAGCAACATGACAGGTCTGAAGTCAGGCTTTAGTATGTATTTACCTGTCGCCTTTGCATTTTGCCATTGCATTTTGCCGTGGGCTTGCTCTCGAGCAGAGTATTGCTGTTCGGATGTTTGGGATTCTCCGGGCAGGACTTAGGTATGTGCCGCATTCATTGCATACGTCATCTCATCGTTGGATAGAAGCAAAACCCACAGGCTTTATGCAACTCTCCAGCGCTCCGTGAGTTTTGTATAATTGCCTCAGACTGAGTGGAAATGATCTGCAAAGCCAAAAATCTTTCACTGAAGCAATTAGCAAATCATTTTAAATAACAAATGCAATTGGAATCTCATGATGCATTTGTGGATAGAGCAGAGGATAAGGGTGAGTTCGCTGAACGGGTCCTTTGTTTTCAGTCGCTTTTTTAGGTTTAGCCAATACACTCTGAGACCAAATGCTCTTCTCTCCATGCAGTGACAGTCATTAAAGTGTATTTTAAAGCCAGGGAAACTGGAGTAAAGAGGATTTCTAGGTTGCTGCTCTCTACCACCCAGCTAATGCCTTTATTTCGTGCTCTCCTTTAAGAGATCAGGTAACTGAGACCGGGTCACTCTTCCGTCTGTGCTTGCTCGTGGGCGTTGCCACAGGACAAAGGGTTCCCCCGTTTATCCTGAGCTCTTTTCCTCAGGTCCAAGGGATGTAGCAGCCCTTCAGCGCTGCTGTCAGAGCAGTACGAGAGCTGCGCTGGGAGCAGTTTGCCCCTGGCAGAGCACCCTGGTGCGCAGTGTCCCTGTAGCAGGATAAAGTTGCTTCCCAGTGCTGTGAGCTGATGTGGTTAATTGCGTTTGCATTCACTTCCTGTCCTTTTCTCCCTTTTGTTTTTTTTTTCCCCCTTTCTTTCCATCACACTCTTCCCTTCTCTAAGATCCTCGTTCACCCCGCACCCCTTTTCTTCTCCCTCCTTATCTTTCTCCTCCGACCCTTCGTTCCCCCTGTGCCCGTCTCTCCCCTTCGCTCACCCCCCACCCTCTCCTCCACAGGGGCGATGCCACCGAGAGCCTGAGGTTCCTCGCTTTAGCCCATGCTGACCCTGCGGCGCTGGCTGCGAAGACACCTTCGGCCTCGCTGCTTGGTGGAGAGCACGGAGCGGCCGAGGATGCCTGCAGAGGGACCGAGGACTCCTGTCTCTACATAAGCGGTGGCTGAGGGAGAGACATGTTGGGACGGGGCGGCCCCAACACCCCCTGCGCTGAGACGAGCATCGCGAACCATGGCAATAGCTTGGAGGCTTCTCATGTGGATGGTCATCTTCACCGCGGTCGTGTGCAACTTCCCTGGTTACACGTTCCAGTCACAAGGTGAGCATCACCACGGGGAGGGGAGCCCATCCTTTGCTTGGCAAAACCCTAATACTGGCCCCGGAGGAGGTATTAGGGTAGTATTGCAGGAGCTGTAGGTAGAGTTGGACCTTTTGAACTGTAAATAATTAAAAATCTCAACATATTGATCTGGAGCTGTAGTTAGAGTTGGCCGTTTTGGACTTCAAATAGTTAAAAATCACAACATATTGATCTGGAGCTGTAGGTAGAGCTGGCCATTTTGGACTTCGAATAGTTAAAAATCTCAACATATCAATCTGGAACTGTAGGTAGAGTTGGCCATTTTGGACTGTAAATAGTTAAAATTCTCAACATATAAAAATCTAGAGCACCGAACAGTCATTTAAAGATGTACAATTACTCCTCGCAACATTTCTGTCCAGTAGGGATTTTTATTCACTCATTTAGATTAATTATTGGGGCAGGAATCATCTCTCTGACTTCTTCTTGTAGGTAGAGTTGCAGGGTAGTATTGGAGGAGTAGGTAGAGACACCTCGAACGTGGTTTGGTGCTCATGGTAGTGTTGGGTAGACGGTAGCACTAGATGATCTTAGAGGTTTTTTCCAACCTTAATGATTCTATGATTCTAAGAAACTCTGCTCTGCTCCCTGTAGAGCAGCAGAGCTCCTCCGGCTGAATTTGCAGGTGTTTTCCCTTGGTTTCCGACGAAAGGACGAGTTTTGCTCTCGGATGAGTGAGATTTTTGCAGAATTCAGAGCAGCAGAGTTTCCGCAAGATGAGATGGGGCTTAGAGAGCGAAGGAGATGTGGAGGCAGTAGAGGAAGCTCCTCTTTCACTCAGTTGGAGCATCCTCAGATGAACAGGAACTTTGTTAGGAGGAGGGTTGTGGGTGTGCAGCCAGCCGGTGAGCTTGCGAGCCACCCTCGGCGCGTGCGGGGATGGATGTCTTTGCACAAATACCCTGCACAGCTGGATCGTGTGCTGCTGCAGGAGCAGTTTTAGTTTGTACACACATTTTCTGTAAGTGCTACCGTTAGTAAGTGCTCCAGCCTGCTCAGGTGTGAGCACTTTGTACCTGTCTTGTATGTCTGGGTATTTCTAATGGGCTTGAGTTTGAATACAGGGCCACACGTGCAAGTGATTGCAAGGAAGGCAGAATGTGGTTCTCGTGTACACACATTTGTGCCTTTGCACAAGATTTTATTCCAGGTTGGGAGCAAAGGGCCTCAGAAGTGAGGTGGGCTGCCTTGTACCCAGCCCAGAGTACAAACACAGCACAGGCAGATAACACAGGGTCATTAAATTGCTTAATACTAATAGGCTTTTGTGACCATTTCTTAAGAGGCGATATGAACGCTCCCATCACACACCAAAGGTAAGAAAAAAGAGGTCCGAAGTTAAACATTCATCTGCACAAGGTGTTAAGACCTTGGCAGTGTACTTAGGCACCCTTAATCCTGAAATACCACGTGTGCCCAGGTTAATTGCAGCAGGGCCAAAGTCAGCGACGTACCGGTAGCAGCGTTACAGTGGCCGTGCGTTGTCTTGTGAAGAACTGGAAAGAGGAACAAAGGCGACCAAAAGCCACGTGCCAGCCTGGGTCTGAGCCTCAGCTCATTGCTAAATGCGGGGCGCTGCCGTGCTGCGGCGTGCGCTTAGGTGAAAGGAGCAGCAGGCAGACGCGGAGCTGTGTGCTGCGCGGACGCTGAGCAACGTGCGAGGTTATACAGGCAGATTTTCTTGAATCTGAAGCAAAACACGGTTTCTGGTCCTTTTCGCCAAAGCCTCTGGCAATGGCTGGGGTGACTGTTCTGGGCCTCCTGTGTCCATCAGTTCACACCTCCCTCCATCTGCAGCCCCGCGTTCGCAGCGCAACGATGCTCTGACGGGGCCGCCGCTGCCAGATTGCCTCCCTCCTGACTCAGAGCCGCTCAGATCCTCCCTCGCTCGTGAGCCCCCGCACCGTTCGCTGACACCCCTAGATCCAACCTTACCAAAATTATGGTTAACGCATTGGTCCTCTCCTAGATGCTGGCTTCCCCTGGGCAGATCTGGGGGATGAGCCTCAGCTCGTGGTGTTGCTGGGAGCACGGTGCTGTGGGAGCACCGAGGTGAGGACTGCAGCCTTGTTGCCCTCCCTTGTGGAGAAGCATGCGTGGACTCCGAGGTGGTGGAAAACGGAATCCACTTTATTGCAAGCAGGCACACATATTTATACTCATTAACAAGAACCACTATTTGTGGGTTACAAACAGGAGACCAGACTATGCAGCCAAGGTTGTTATTAGCCCATGTGCTCCTTCAATCACTCTCTTATCACACAGGGAGAACAGACTTTCCTGGCTCTGTTTGGATCACACTCTCCCATTCACTCCCGTGCACATCTTGTGTGCAAGAAGCATCTTATCTGTCCATTCTCACAGAGAAATTCCCAACATGAGGTGCTCAGGGTCTCTTTTCATTATTAGCAAGCAAGAGATATGTACTTGTTTAGAAAAGAGCTCAAGGACAGAAGTCTTAATTCTGCGACGCGGCACTGCCGGCACAGCTAACTGTAAAATGTAGGGTATCCATTCCTTGTCCCATCCAGTCCCAAGGGCCAGGCTGCCCCACGGGCCCCTCTTGCTGCCAGAGCACTTTTTTAGCCTCCCTGCCTCTGGAACTCAACACTTCTCTTCACCACGCTGCTGAGATAATAAGTACATAATCCGCACAACACCCTTTCAAGAGGGTGAAATGCTGTTATCTCCTCTCAGCAGTTGGAGGCCCGGAGAACAAAGGCCGGCGTTTCAAATGATTTGGACCCAGGGACTTGCTCCACTTAGCAATGGAGCAGGATTTACGTGCCCGGTGCGCACAACTCCCGATCTGCGTGGGTTTGGGTTTTTTTATGCAGGAAAAAGATTAGAATAGCAGAGTCGTAAGCTGTAATTATCTCTGTGGGAAAGAACAGCCCAGCATCGAAAGCCTCTTCAAGGCAGCAGAGATGTGATGAGGTTCAGATGGAGCACGTGCACGGGGAACAGCCGCTGAAACAATTGACCAAGGATTCAGCACGTGCCCGCCGTTGCTTAATGGTTTTTAATCATAGAATCCCAGACTGGCCCAGGCTGGAAGGGACCTCAGAGATCATCTAGTCCAACCTCCCTGTCATGGGCAGGGACGCCTCTCAACTAG
>NW_009719150.1:17064-24605 GCF_000703405.1 Apaloderma vittatum | reverse complement strand
TCCAACCTGGCCTTGAACACCTCCAGGGAGGGGGCAGCCACAGCGTCTCTGGACAATTTATTCCAAAGTCTTGCTGCCCTCGTACTGAAGAATTTCTTCCTAAGGTCTAATCTAAATCTATTCTCCTTCAACTTAAACCTATTTCCCTTTGTCCTATCAGTGGACACTCTTGCAAAAAGTCCCTCCCCAGCCTTCCTGTAGGTTCCCTTCAGGTACTGGAAGGCAGCTCTTAGGTCCCCCCGAAGTCTTCTCTTTTCCAGACTGAACAGTCTCAGCTCCCGCAGCCTGTCCTCGTAGCAGGCCTGCTCCAGCCCCTGGATCATCCTTGTGGCCTCCTCTGTACACGCTCCAACAGATCCACGTCCCTCTTATGGTGGGGACACCAGAACTGGACGCAGTATTCGAGGTGGGGTCTCTAGTGCCTTGGTTTAGCTGTAGTAGTGGATTAGACAATCCCTTGTTTTATAGACCATCAGGTGAGGCTGATCTCCCTGCTCACACGTAGCCCGATGGACCCTTGGAGGACATAGTGAGGCTGCCACAATGCCAGGGCAGCCTGAAGCCATGGGATCCCGAGGTGTTTTCCACAGCCAGCCCTTAGGAATCCTTTCTGGGCTGCAGCTGAGCCTTGTCTTTGCTCTGGTGACAAGACCTGAGGAGATATCTGCTTCCTTTCCATCCTTCAAGCAGCTTGGTAATGAGCGAGGCGATGGCGAGCATTCAGAATCCTTCTTCCTCCACCTTTAGCTTCCCTCTCTTCTTTTTGTTCAGCGTACCCCTCTGCCTCCCCTGTGGCCTTTCCCTTCGTCTGCAGAATGTTTCCATGTTTATCAGTATGGTGATAGGCACTATAGAAATAGAAATAATAGAAATGGAAATGAAATAGAAATGGAAATGAAATTGAAATAATAGAAATAGAGAAATAGAAATAGAAATAGAAATAGAAATAGAAATAGAAATAGAAATAGAAATAGAAATAGAAATAGAGAAATAGAAAGAAATAGAGAAATAGAAATAGAAATAGAAATAGAAATAGAAATAGATACATACAGATATATATATACATATACTTCCCTTCCACCAAAAATGGGGCAGCAAGGTACCCTTCCCCACACTCCATCCCTCCTGCTTCCCAGCTATCTCCCCTTCCCTCTCCTGGGAGGTCTGTGGTCCTTCAGGGATGTGCAGTGTCCCACGTAGCCATGGGCAGGTTTTCCTGGAGAAAGGCTTTTTATAGTATCTCTGCTGAAGCCGTCTGACAGCTCTCTGGGAACACGAGGCTGCTTATCAGCAGTACCAACCCTTCTGATAGAGGGGCTGCAGTGCTGTGCATTTCAGGCCAAGATCTATTAATACAGCTTGAAGTGGCTGAGAGGTCGGAGGGCACGTGGGGGCTCTTCTGAAAGGGAAAAGGAAAGGTCCCAACTGTGCTGCTCCTGCTGCTGGGAGCTCCGAGCATGGTCTGTGATACAGAGAGCATCGCCAAGGCAGGGAAGCTCTGCAATTACTTGAAAGGACATTGTAGAGAGGTTGGGGCTGGTCTCTTCTCACAGGGAATTAGGGACAGAACCAGGGGGAATGGTTGCAAGTTGCAACAGGGCAGATTTAGGCTGGACATTAGGAAGAAATTCTTCACGGAAAGAGAGGTAATTCTTCACAGAAAGAGTGGTCAGACCCTGGAACAGACTGCCTGGGGAGGGGGTCGAGTCGCCATCCCTGGATGTGTTCAAGTGTCGTTTAGATGTGGTGTTGGGTGATGTGGTTTAGGGGTGACCTTGTAGTGTAGGGTTAATGGTTGGACTCGATGATCCCAAGGGTCTTTTCCAACCTGAGTTGTTCTAGGATTCTGTGAGCAAATGAGGGGACATCTATGGCGTCGGGTGGACTAGACAGGGTTAAGTAGTAAAAGAGATCCCACTATCTTAGAGTTTAATCTAATCTTTTATAATTTTAGCAGAGAGGAAGGAATCAGCTGTAGCACTGGGTGAGGACACTGGTTTCTTATTTATGGTGCAAGTCTCTCTTTATTATTTTTTCCATTTGTCCCCACTCTAGAGCGTCGCTTCCAAAAACATTCACATGATGCAGGGCATCGCTTTTAGATCTTTCTTCTTGTGTCTTGCTTTTCAGAGCGACTTCCCTGAGAAAATGCACAACTGGCACTACAGTAAGAAGAGCAGGTTCTCACGTAAAACCTCACCCCCAGGTTCTGGATGCTTTTTCTTTTTTTTATCCTCCTGGCCATACCTTGCAGATCAGGATCAGAGACTGCAGCCCAGGGTCCCAGATCCTTTGTAGCCACTGCAGGCTCCTTCCGAGTCACTGTTTTGCAAGTCCATGTGGACTGCAGAGGGAAAAAGAGAAACAAGACACTTCCGATGGCAAATTTTTCCAAGCCTGAGGTCATTGCTTAAGTGCAAATAGTCACCCTTGTTTGCCAGCCTGCATCACATGCGAGGCGGTGTTGATGCAGAAGAAGCTGAAAGCACAGGAAGTGAAAAAACTAATAATTATTTCTGGCTTGGGGAGACAAGGGAGAGGTGCCAGAAGTGCTTATGGTTTGGAAGGATGGGATGTAACCCCTAAACCCAGCTGGTGGGAAGGACTGTCCCGTTACCAGTGGCCAAAGAAACCACTCGGTCAGACTCCCACACTGGAAAACACACTAGAGGAAAAGGAAACTTTCCAGTGCTGCCATGTGGTAAGAGTGTAATTTGGAGTCCAAATTTATGGTGTCTGGGAAGGCTTTGAACATGGGTGCTGTGGAGCCAGGCGAAGCACAGCCACCCCGCAGCAGCCTGGCCGCTCCCATTTGCTTAGGAAACAGCTGCAAATAGGATGCAGAATCTTCCAGAGTAAAAAGAGGGCAAATCCTCTCCCACTCCAGGAGCAAACCTCCAGCCGGGAGGGGTTCAGAAGAGCACGCTGTGATGGGGGGAGCTGTCCTGTCCAGTGCATGATTTGGTTTTTTACATCTTCTGCTGGTACTGAGGGCTGTCAGGGACAGTTAGATTTCCAGTCAGTTCCAACCTGACAGTCCCTGTGACATTTTGCTTCAAAAACACAAAATTTCCGTCGAGATTGCAGAGTGCCAATTTCTTTGACAGCCCGAAGTGTCGTGTTACCACTGTGAGCGCAGGCAGATGTTTTGGATGGTGACCTTGTCAGAGCACATTTCCTAAGTGCTATGAGATGGGCTCAAAAACCCAAGTGCCCCAAGAGAAGGTGCTAAGCCAGGCTGATCCGATAAAGAGCACCAAGCTGGTGAGCTGGAAAGGCGGGATGGTGTCGGAGATAGAGACCTGTCCAGGGAATCGGGGTGTCTGGCTTCTTTTCTTCCTGCCTTTTCAGCACAGCGGGGGAATTCTGGTTTTGATTGCAAGATTGGCATTGCAAGGACACTGTCTTTGTGCCTCTTAAGAGGGTGCTTAATACCTGATGCCCTGATGTGGCTGTAATCAGGGAGGCTGGTGTGGTGCTGTTGTTATATGAGTTATCAAAGCAAAGCTAACAGGCGCACGTGGCAGCTGCAGCTGTTCTGAAGAACCTCGTAGTTCTTTACTGAGACTGGTTTCTCCTAAGACATTGTCACCCCAAGTCCTGTTCTGGCTTGTTTTGAAGAGACCTTATTGCTGGCTTTGTTACTGGAAGGATCCAGGTTAAACTAAGCCTCCAAACCACAGAGTGGGACTCTGCACAACCTAGAGTCCCTCTGCCCGGTGGAAATGGAAAGATGGGGAGAGTCCATGTCCAGAGCCAGAATTTGAGTGTCCTGGATGGCCCATTGGACCAGATCTGGGGCTGTTTAGCCTAGAGAAGAGGAGATTGAGGGGAGACCTTGTCACTCTCTACAACTACCTGAAGGGAGGTTGTAGAGAGGCGGGGGGTGGGCTGTTTTTCCTTTTGGGGAGGGGGAGGGGGGTCTGTTCTCACTAGTGGAGAGTGATAGGACGAGGGAAAATGGATTTAAATTGCACCAGGGGAGGTTCACGTTGGGTGTTCGTAAGAATTTCTTTGCTGAAAGGGCTGTCAGCCATTGGAACAGGCTGCTCAGGGAGGGGGTTGAGTCCCCATCCCTGGAGGGGTTTAAGAGACGGGCGGATGTTGTGTTGGGGGACATAGTTTAGTGGGTTGGTAGGGCTGGGACAAAGGCTGGACTCAATGATCTTCAAGGTCTCTTGCAGCTGAAAGTGTTCTATGATTCAATGATTCTGTGATTCCATCACCTGCAGAGGAAGAAGATTATGCTTTGTAGGCTCAAGGAGTGTTGGTACCCTGAGGCTCTGTAGGCTGAAGGTCTTTGGGAATGCCCCAAAGATCCTGCAGCCTGGGCCGAGAAGAGCCAGTGTCAGGTCCCTGTCCCTCTACCTGGCTCACGGGGACTCAGGGGCAGCCAGCTCTGTGTTGAGGTCGCTGGGGGTTTCACTCTCTTTGCAGAATGTCACTCCTCCTGTGTTTGCTTTCCCTCCCCAGAGGAGTTCCTCTCCAGCCTCGATCACTATGAAATCGCGTTCCCCATCCAAGTGGACCAAAACGGTGACTTCCTCACCTTTGACGTGAGAAGCCAGCTGAAGCAACGTCCTCGGCGCAGCCTGGGCTCCTTGCCCTACGAGCCATCCGAGCAGCAGGTTTTCTACAAAGTCTCTGCCCACCGAACCCAGTTCCTCCTCAACCTGACGCTGCACTCCAACCTGCTGGCCGAGCATTTCACCGTCGAATACTGGAAGCGGGATGGCGTGGACTGGCAACATGATTTCCACGAGGACTGCCATTACGCGGGTCACTTGCAGGATCAGTACCTGAACTCCAAGGTCGCCATCAGTAACTGCAATGGACTGGTGAGTCTCTGTGTCTTGCCCAGCCAGGGGCAATACTAACAGCTTGAGCTGCATGTAAAGCAGAGGTGGTTGGAGGCTCTCTGCTCTTCGTGGTGGAAGTGCAAGCTGGTTTGGGTCCCAGCAGGTGGGTCCGCAGTGGTGGGGTTGGTGTCAAGCCAGAGTATTGCACGCTGGCATCAAAAATGAGCTGAGGGTGAAGAAGGGCACATCCCTTAGACACTTTCTAAGCCGTGTTTCACTTCGAGTTCAGTTTCTACCAGAGCTGGTGGATGTTTTGTATTATTTTTAACTGGAACGGGATAATTCGGGCTCTAGACCATTATTCTGGCTCTGACAGAATTCTCTCCTCCACCTAACAGCGAAAATTATGTTTTGCATGTGCTAGTGAGGAAGGAGCACAGGAGGGCCGGGATTTCACAGCACAACTGGGAATGTCAAAAGTGCCTTCAAATCCTAACAACTGCAGATGCATTCCTGGGGTTCCCAGTCACTTCTGTCCAGATTTCAGGAGCGGTGTGACTTCATGGGGGGGGGAAACTGAAATAATCACTTTTTCAATATGAAACAGAGAGCATGAAGAGGAGATGAGATGACCTCCCTCAAAAACAGCAAGGCTATTGCAAAGAGGTTGTAATACTTGATTTTGCGTGTCCTAACAGCTAGGACTAGACATCATGGTCTTGAATACCAGCAAGAAGGCTTAATCATAGACATTAGTGGTAAGGATAAGCTGAGCTCTGGACTAGATTGCTCGGGGAGTATGTGGCCTCTACATCATTGGAGATCTTCGAGAATAGGCCAGGCAAATGCCTCTCAAAAATCCTCCAGGTATGATTCATTAGCTCTTTGAGCACTGGGAGTAGACTAAGGACTTCCATCCTTATTTTTCTGTGATTTTCTGATATTTCTGGCTCACATAGCACATTTCATGACCTGCCAGATGAAGCGATGGAGCAAACACACTGTGTTAGCGAATCCCAAGGATGATGGCTCCCTTGGAGGGGTAACATGTAGAAAAAGACTCTCTAGGCCAGATTCATATTTATGCTACGGCCCCACCTCTTAGCAGTATTCTGGCAGGGCGGAAGGGCTTCCAAATGGGAATGAATTCACGTCTGATTTATTGCTGGCTTACACTGCCAGAACAGTGCTGTGGGTTATTAACAGAAATGAGAATCTGACTCATTATATCATAGGGTCTAATGTTTCTATCTCACAGCCAAAAATCAGGGCTGCATAAACTCTCGGTTCCCTGGTTAGTCCTTTGTTTAGATATTGGGAACTCTGCTGAAGTCCTCAACAATTTACGGGTGTTCACAAAAGCACTGAAGGGTGAGCTGGATGCCGCTGGCTCTGAAGGCATCCGGCGTTAGCCAACCTTCTCGCTTCAGAAGGCAGCAAGTCCAGGGCAAGCAATGGCCCAGCAGCACTTGTACTGGGTTAATTTGGTCCACAGGTCATGTTTAGCTCTGGAGAGATACCAGGGGCTGTCTGGAAGAAAATGCAGCCAGGCACAAAGAGGGAGGGAGAGTTGTCCAACAATCTCTCCTTTGCCTGAACTCTGTCCTTCTGCCCTCGAGAGTTACGGACCTCAGCAAGGAGAGGGGGGAGGTCTTTTGGGTCCGTGAGGACAACAGGGTCAGGAATTTGGACAAGAGGAGTCTGGAATCTCTTTAGCTGGCAGAGTAGAGACTGGACTTGCCACCAGAGAAGATCAGTTGCAGAGCTCTGGTTAATCAGTACCAGCTAATCCCCTTGTGCCACCCCTCGTCCACAGCACGCTCCCCTCCTAGCAGGCATCATCCGTCCACTTTGGAGGGGACAGGTCGGGGCACAAAAGGGTCTCCAGTTGCTGAGGTCTCAAGGTTCAGGTTTGTGCTGACACGTGCTAAAGGCAGACTGCACGCGGGGACCCCCGTCGGCTCAGACCTGACTCCCTGAGCGTCAGGCTGAGTCGGGGAAAGTCACCCAGGCTCAAGTTGTCAGAAGCAACAGGCGAAATGGCTCGTTTTCCAAAACACGCAAAGCTGTGAGCCACTGTCAGGGCCAAGCCTTAAGCGGCCGGAGCCTGCAGGGAGCAGCCTGGGCAGCGTTGCCTCAGCCTGGCCGGGAGCTGAAATCCCTGTCTTAAGTAAAGCCGTGTTTCATCCCACTGGCTGCACGAGATCCTGAGAACCCATATCCTACCATCGAAAAAAATCACAGCGAGGAGAAAACAACTTTAGGGGAGAATCGTCACACTCCTACCTCTAGTGTCAGAGCTCATCAAAGGACAGTTTACGGGCCAGGTTTTCAATTCTGTGTGTCTGCACTGAAACTGTGCTTTCGCTTGGAAAGCTCTCCTGAAGGCAGCGTGAACATTAAACGCTTGGGGCAGGGCAGATGGTCCCACTGCTGAGGCTATGGTTGAGCTGCTCGTGTATGGATGAGGAGGTGGAAGGGCTGGACGGCGGTATGTGGCTGTGTTTTTCTTAAGTGTGGTTATAAACTAACAGCAGAAACCATCCTTGCTCTGCAGATGACCTGGGTGAATCATAGACAGGATATCCAGTTCAGCTCCCCCACAAACCACAGGGATCTCACAGGGCTTCTCACCGCCCCCTTTCAACAGGCATGTGTCGCGTCCAGCGCCTGGACCTCGGAGCTCGGCCTTTGGGGTCAGCGATGGGGCAGTTTTCAGACCCCTCTGACAGCCGAGCCGCG
>NW_009719150.1:16622-16956 GCF_000703405.1 Apaloderma vittatum | reverse complement strand
TCCTGCTGCTCTGCCCCGAGCCGGTGGTGACCTCCTTCTCCCCGTCCCACAAAGCCGACAGCCAGCTGGCTTCACAGGCCGACACTCGGCTTTCCGCCGGAGCCCTCGCCAGGCTAACCTCACAGTACCTCGCTTGTGCTTGAAAAGGTGGAGCCGAGCCAAGAGCAACAGAGCCTGGTGCAGGAGGAAATCCCCCGGCACTCTGGATGTGGGGACTTTGCCGCGCACACACTGCCCCGATTCAGCTCTCAGGGCAGGCGAGGAGACGAGGGGAGACCTGTTACGGGGGCAGCATCCACCCCGGAGAGGCTCTCGCCCGCGAACGCCCGCCGGC
>NW_009719150.1:12346-16606 GCF_000703405.1 Apaloderma vittatum | reverse complement strand
CGTCACGCAGCTGGTGCCTTCCAGGCAAGGACCTCAAGGTGTTTTGCAGAGACCTGCTTCCCTGCCTCCCACCCTGGCAGATCGGGGCTCCTTGCCTAGAGGGGACCAGGTGAAGCGCTCTGACATCCACAGGACAACCCGGGTGCAGAGCTGTTGGCTGCAGGGGGGTGTCTCTGCGCCCGGAGCTATTCTTGTGCACAGGGAGTGGGCGGACAGCCAGGTAATGTGGGTCTTAGACTTTCTGGATGCTTCTTGCCCTGCTTGAGCAATGTCAGGCACGTTTCTGTGTGTCGGTTGCTTGCTGGTAAAGTTCAGCTGATAGCACACACAGTGGTTACAGCACACACAGTGACTGCAGCAATGGAGCTTCTATTTGGATCGTGTTGGGCTGCCAGGAACTTTTTAGGTTGCTCAGACTTTTTGGGTCGAGCGAAATCTTGCTGTGAGGATGAGCCCAGGTGCAGAGGAGAGATCTTGTAAGCACCCGCTGGGTTTGGCTGCTCCTCCTGCTGGGGTCTGCTCCTGCCCCTCTCATCACTGTCTCAAGAGTGGGTCCACCTGCAGAGAGCAAAGTCTGGGCTCACAGCTGAGATTCGTTCAGGCAAAGAACAAAATAAGGGAGAACAACATAAAACAGGTAAGGAAGCAGAAACAGAATCATCTGACCCAGATGGCCAGTCAGAGGTGTGAAAGGGTCAGTGATACCTGCGGGGCACAACCCAGATAACAGCAAGCTTGTGGCTCCTGCTGGTTACCTGCTAATAATTCAGATTTTAAAGATTCAGTGTGTTTCTCAGATGCCTCTGAGACTCTTCGCTTCTCTGTAGCTCTGTGCCTGAGTCTCCCAGCTAGTGGTAATGGTCCTGAGCTGCTTTTGAAAGTTCTTCAGTGAGGCTTGAAAGTACAGGAGGTGGGTCTCACTGCTGTTTGAAGGTATGGTATTTAGGATCCCACAGACAGCTCTCAATTAGACAGAGTGGGTGGAATAGGAAACAACTCATTCATAATTTTGCAAGGAAAGGCTGTGTTTTCCAGAGGACTTTAGTGAACACAGATGTCCCACGGCATCCACAACCATCTGGCTCAGTTTTCTCTCGTCTGTAGGTTCATACATTTCAGCGTTTGTGCGTAAATGAAGGATTCCTTCGCATTCTCAAAAGTATTTGTCAGTCCCCAGAAATTCAGTGGTTAATTGTCAGAAAGCTTGTTATGAGAAGCCACCAGTACGTCACCCGCTTCTCTCTCTACCTCTTTTATTGCCTTCCTTCTGCAGCACGGGGTGATCGTCGCAGATGAGGAGGAATATTTCATTGAGCCCCTGAGCCCGGGAGCCAACCTCAGTGCAGGGGGCGAGGGCAAGGGCAGCCCCCACGTCGTGTACAAGCGATCGTCTCTGCAGTACCCACACATGGACGCAGCCTGCGGCGTGCTAGGTATCTGTACCCACCACCACATCCTCAATCCATCCCAGTCCAGGCTGGGAAGAGCCCAGCAGACCAGGCTTTGAAGGTCCACGCTGCCTTTGTGGCCAAGAACCAAGTTTATCTCCTGCGCCGTGGAAAGTTTTCAGTCTTTACTTTTAGCCCTGCTAAGGATTTCTGGTGGCCTGGTCTTTGGAAAGCTCTTATACACTCTTCTTCACAGCAGGGCTTTTAAATTTGTAAATAGAGCAGGGAATAGAAGAGAAAAAGCTGCCTCTTATTGTTCTTAAGAAAAATTCTCCCAAATTTGGCCAGTTTACAAGGCATTGAGAAATCGTAGTTGATGCACGCTCAGCAGAGACTTGTCTTTGGGTTTTAGTCACCGAAGATTGTGTCCGCGTTGGGCTACATCTGCTGCTGTTAGAAACCAGGTGGCAAGATGCCTTGTAGGGTGGGAGGTGGGGTCTAGCTAGTCACAGTGAGCTCTGGAGACGTTTCTAGACGTTCCTTCCCTGAAACCGAGCTCATGCTGTGCCCCCCTCGCTTCTGCGTGCTGCTGAATTGCTGCCAAGGGGCAACAGCAAAACCTCTTTGCCCTCTCCCAGATGAGAAGCCCTGGAAAGGGAGGCACTGGTGGCTGCGGACCCTGAAGCCCTCCCCTCTGAAGCCGTCGGGCAACCACAGCCAGCGAGGCCAGCTGCCCCTGAAGAGATCCGTCAGCACGGAGCGCTACGTGGAGACGCTGGTGGTGGCTGACAAGATGATGGTGGGGTACCACGGGCGGCGGGACATAGAGCAGTACATCCTGGCCATCATGAATATTGTAAGTGTTATAACCACATCATGAACTTTGGGGGACCCCAGCAGCAGAGAGCAACCAAATCCTGGTCTCGCGCCGAGTGTCTGGGTTTGGCAGAGGGTGCCCAGTGCTTTTCCTGCAAAAAATGAGCGGGATGGGAATGCAGCGGGGAGACCGGATCTGCTCCAGGGTGGTGGTGGCTTCTCCCCATCCCTCAAGCAACATGTTTGGGTCAAAAATCCTGACACGCTGCTGCTGCTCATGAGCAGGCGTACTCTGGAGTCTGCAGGAGCTCCCTGTTGTATAGGGGAGGCACTGCAGGAGAGATGAACTCCTCCATGCTACAGGCCAGATCTGGGCTGGGAGAACAAAGCCCTTTCTTTGAACAGCATCTCTCATCTCAAATTAGCATTGCAAATACGGCCAGCCAAGCTGAGAAACACATGGGAAAGCATAAGGACAGTGAGCTCTCACGCTTGGGGGCTGATCAGCGTCAGGGGTGGGGAGAAAGACCCTCGTTCTTCCATACCAGGCTGCCCGTGTCTCTGGGTTACTGCAGAGGAGCTTCCTCTGCAGCGTCGCATTTGGGTCATTGCTGGCGGCAGGATACCAGGCTAGATGCATTAGCCTGAATTGGCCATGCTGAATCCTCCTGTGAGGTGAGATAGGCTTGGAAGTTATCCATCAAACCCCTGAAAGCCTCTCTATGATGGTTCTTTGTCCCATCCTCTGCAGGATCTCTTTTCATGGCTTGCTCTGTTTGCATTTCTAAAGCAGATGCCAGATTTTAAAACAATACCGTTTCTGACTGTTGCGCCTGCTGTAAAACGCCCATCGTGTGGCGGCAGATTTCTGAGAGACGCTGCGTCACTCCCTGCCGATGGGCGGTCAGCAGAGCATCGTCCCTGGGGCCACGTAATGCCAGGACCATGGGGCTTCCCCACCTGAGCCTCCAGGCAAAGGAGCAGGTGGGACGTTGGCTTCGCTGCTTGGATCTCCCTAGAAAGCAACGCCAAGGTCTGAACGTGGTTTAGGAGGCTCCTCAGTCCCACTGGAGTCCTGTACCCATTTCCACTTTCTAAAAAGACTGCGTTCAGACCCTGCAGCCCACACTGACGAAGCAGCCCTGTTTCCCTCCACCGGATCCCCAGCACGTGCCAGCTCAGCCGCCGATCGTGCCGGCACCCAGGCAACGAGCTCATTTTTAAGACTCGTCTTTTCTTGTTTCTTGGAGGTCAGGTTGCCAAACTTTTCCAGGACTCGAGTCTGGGCAATATTGTCAATATCCTGGTGACCCGGCTGATTCTCCTCACCGAGGATCAGGTAAGGTGGGCTTTAGCTGAGCCGCTTGCATCCTGCGTCTGCGGTTCCTTTGCGGGTCCGTGTGTTTCCCCTGGGTGTCACCCCTGGGAGGTGCCCCCAGTACAGTCTCCTGGGTGCAGCACCTCTCCTTGATGGGCTGAGGAGACCTCTGGGCCTCTGTGGTGGCTTTAGGGAGGTTTAAGTAGCTTTACTCCTCCTGAAGTCTAGCTTTCCGATGGCCTCGATTAAAAGAAGGGGGTATCTGGACTGGTGGCAGAGCTCTGCTGGCGTGGGAATAGGCAGTGCCTTCATATCAGAGCTTTCCTGGGAACACACTGTCCTGTTTTTAACATTGCAGCCCACACTGGAGATTAACCACCACGCTGGGAAATCCCTGGACAGCTTCTGCAAGTGGCAGAAATCCATCGTGAACAGGAATGGCAATGGGAACGCTATCCCCGAGAATGGCATAGCCAACCACGACACTGCCGTGCTGATCACCAGGTAAGGCTGAGCCCAGCCCTGGCAGAGTTGTCCTCACGGGGGGATGTCCTCTGTGCAGCTCTCCTCTGCCCCTGGCCAAGTGGTTCATCCCAGGCTTCCTCACCACGTGTTACCGTTGCAGGGATGCAACTTATTGCATTTCAGATTGTTATCATAGAGTCATGGAATTGTCAGGGTTGGAAGGGACCTTAAAGATCATCTCGTTCCAACCCCCTGCCATGGGCAGGGACATCC
>NW_009719150.1:11221-12148 GCF_000703405.1 Apaloderma vittatum | reverse complement strand
CCTCCCCCAGCTTTCTTGTAGCCCCCTTGAGATCCTGGAAGCCACAATAAGGTCTCCTCGGAGCCTTCTTTTCTTCAGTGTCTTCCTTCAGTCTTTGTTGTGCTCTCAAGGAGCTTAGATTACAACCACGGGTATTTCTGCACCAAAAGTCAGCGGTGCAGTGTGTACAATGGTGCTGGGCACGTGTGGGAACCCACCTTGGGGTCAGACATCCTACTGGAGAGCCTCATCTGCATCCGCTGTAAAAGATGGAGAGGAGGATACAAGTGGGACCTGAGCATCGTGACAGTGACAGATGCCTCCAGCCAGTACAGAGTTTGGCTCAAAAATTTTAGGCACCTACATGTAGGGCTGAAGCCTCTCCTTGGTAGCCAATGGACACCCTTGAGGTAGTGACTTCATCCAAACTCTGTTAGGACAGGAGCAGTCCTGGCTTGCCTGTGTCTCTGCACTCGTGAAACAACCATCTAGGTCAGGAGCTTATCCTGGATGCTGAATGGGACCTCCAGAGCTGGGTAAAGGGGTCTGAACCTTCACGTGCAGGACGGATGACCCCCGTCAGAGCAGATGGGTGCTTGAGTCAGGAGCAGCAGAGGGTATGGGAGGGATGGCTGGAAAGATAAATGGATGGTCAGAAGGAAAGGAGATGCGAAGAGGACAACAGGGATGGCCGGGAGGACAGGGGATGCCAAAGGAAGAGCCGGAAGAACGGAGGAGACGAGGGGCGCTGAAAGGCAGCTCTCGGCAGCGCTGACTGCTGCACCTGGGACACTGGCTCTCCAGTGCCCCCACAAATCCTGCTTGAGCAGAGGGGCAGCAGCCTGGGGAGAAGCCAAAGGCAAACACAAGATTTGTTTGTGCCTTTTTTCCCCTCCCGGCCTTGCAGAATGGAAGAAATTCGTAAAATGAAATTGCTGGAGAGGGGGG
>NW_009719150.1:10725-11167 GCF_000703405.1 Apaloderma vittatum | reverse complement strand
TGGCACGTCCCTCCTGGGAGCTCGGAGATGGGAGCCCGCAAGTACCAGTGGCGGAGCGAGCGAAGGACCCCTCAGCCCCAGCTTTTCATCCTCCTGGTGCTGCGACATCGGCTTTGCCTTCCCTCCCACCACACGTGTGGGATACAAATGCCGGCTCCGAGTTCTTCAGCCTCCCGCCAGATGTTTGAGCTAACCCGAAGCAACTCGCCGGCTTGGACAGCCCCAGCGCATCCAGCCCAACTCTAATAAATTCCCGGTCTCCCGATAACATCTTGCTGAGCTCTGGGCTTTTTTCTCTTGCAGGGACATGTCAAACCAGAGCCTCGGAAGGCTTTAACAGTATTTGCTCAAAACAAAGCAACAAATGTTTTTCACTCACTTTGGTTTCCTGCCGGGGGTGAGAGGTTTAGACACTTCCAGAGAGTGCCAGAGGCCAAAGGGA
>NW_009719150.1:6855-10710 GCF_000703405.1 Apaloderma vittatum | reverse complement strand
GTTACGTTTAACCCATTGTGTGCTGCCAGTTTGCTTGCTCCCCGCTCTCAGCCCCGTCGGACCACCGAGGTGCGCGGCGTGGGATGGTCCTGCTGACCGTGCAGGCGACCCTCAAGCTCACGTTGCAGTCGGCATCCTCCGTGCTCCCCAGTTAATAATACTCACTTTCTGGCCAAACTGGTCTCTTTTGGAGCTGCTGCTGCACCCCGTTGCAGAGGTGCTGTATTTCAGTTTGGAGGAGATTTTGCTTTGCTGTCCTCGTTTAGCTTTTCCTTGCTCACGGCTAACCATGTGCAAACAGTTGATTCCTTGATGCAATGGCTGGAAGTGGAGGCCAGGAACTGAGGGAAGAGTCCTCTTGAGTCAACCCGTATTGAATTTGTACAGGAAATTCTCAGTGAGGAAATAAACTGAAAAAAAAAAAATATAAAAAAATCCCTTTAGCATTTTAATGAAACTACAGTGGGTTTTGAAACGGAACATGTCTTCAAACTGAAATGTTTCATTTTTTTAAAAGAAATTTCAGAATGACATGGTTGATTGACACGATTTGCTGTGAGGGACCTCGGTTTGCAGGCAGGAGGCTGGTCCTGTGCTTCTGGGGCAGATCCTTGAGCCCGGTGCCTCCCGGGAGAGAAGTAGCCAGTTCCCAGGGGTGCGCTGGGTGCTGGTGAGCAGAGCTGGAGCGCCCACCCAAACCCAAAGAGCTTCAAAGCTGGGATAGCCTTGTCCCTGCTGATTTACCACCTTTCCTCTGACCAGGCTCAGCGCTGCCCCATAGTTAAGGCGCAGGAGCTATCACTAAAAATCCACGGTGAGTCTCAGCCTGAGGAAAGTGAATGTTGCTCGATACAGATCAGAGGTGTCTCACCTGTTGCAGTTGGTACTTTCCATTCCAGAAGTGTTGCTGTTTTTGAAGTGTTTTGGGTATGAACTCCTCGGTAAAATGGAGGTGCGGTTCGTTTGGAGCCACCAAAATTCTTAAACGCTGCCTTCTCTTCTTTGCAGATACGACATTTGCATCTACAAGAACAAGCCGTGCGGCACCCTAGGTAGGTGGGACTTTGCTGCCCCTTTTTTTTCTTGCATCCCCCCTTGCCTAGCGAGCGACCTGAGGGGAAGCGCTTGCCCAACGCTACCGCGAGTGCCGGCAGCGGAGCCAGGAACAGGCCAGTGGTTTCCAACCCTCTCGACTGCATAGCCTCCTTACTTCTGTAAACACTAAAAGCAGCAACCCAGAGGATGGATGGACTCTGGAACGCTTCTCCATTATATCCCTGGGTCAGGTCCAGCCTGATGATTAAGAACTGCTCACATCTAGGGTTGGTCCATAGCCTAGTGGAGTATTCCTGGCTTAGCAGAGAGAAATAAGACTTTTTTGTGATGACTATAAAGGGAGTTCTTTATTTAAACTGCTAGACGCAGACAGACCCTGCAGCTCTCTCTGGCTGTAGCTCCTAATTTGTCTTGCCCTGGTCTAGACTAAGCAGTCAGAGAGGGATTACTGCTCTGAATCACTGCAGTTAAAAAGCAGAAGTTGGTGGATCTCTGACCTGATGCGACTGATGGCGAGGTGCCTGCGAGGGAGATTGAGGCTGGAGGTGCCACGATGGCGCAATTCGTTCCTTTAACAGAGACTCTTCTTCACTGGCCTGGTGCAGCGGGCACAGCCCGGGGTGCTGGGACATGGAGTCGGGCTGAACTCCTGCTCGTGGTGGGTGTCAGCCAGAACTAAGCACAGGCTGGATCCTGGCTTACTCGGTTGTCCAGGCTGTCCTGGCCAGGTTCCGATGCCCAAGTGCTGATGCAGCTGATCTTGGGTTCCCCAACCAGCAGCACCAGCGTTGGGACCAACACTACTACCCCCTGCACACAGTCTGGGGTCTGCATGTCGAATTCTGAGGATTTTGACCCATTCTTAGCATTTCTGAGCCTGTCATTGTTAATTTAGTTGGCAGGGACCATGTACCCACAACCCGTATGAGCTGGAGGCCCGTCCCAAAGGCTGCTGCCACCAGTGGGAAGAAACTTGTTACTGACAGCGGGCTATGCTCAGTGTTAGGGAGCCTGAAACACCTCAGATAGTCTCCAAATGCCACCCGTGTCCGCTGCAGACGCTTTGTGGTGACCCTCTGTGACAGCTCGCTCTGGCTTCCCTAGGCCTGGCTCCCGTTGGCGGGATGTGCGAACGAGAACGAAGCTGCAGCATCAACGAGGACATTGGCCTGGCCACAGCCTTCACCATCGCCCATGAGATCGGCCACACGTGAGTACGAGCCCAGAAGAGTCCCTGGGAGTGGCCGTCACGGGGAAAGGCCACCATTGGGTTGTTCCTGCCGGCAGGAGTTGAAAACTCCTTCCTGTGGATGATCCAGACATGTTGAAAATGCAGCAGCCGATCATCACTCTGTTGCCTTGGTGATGCTTTCTAGGTTTGGCATGAATCACGATGGGGTCGGCAACAGCTGTGGCTCCCGTGGGCAAGAAACGGCCAAGCTCATGGCTGCTCATATCACCATGAAGACCAACCCGTTCGTATGGTCCACGTGCAGCAGGGATTACATCACCAGCTTCCTGGAGTAAGGAATCCATCTCACCTTGCTCGTCCTTCTACCTCACAACCAATACACACCTCCAACCTCTCACAGGCACTTCTGAGGAGTGGGTAAAGACAAAGAGAAGCCCCCAAAGCACATGGACCTCCTGTCTGGTCTCCCAGCACCTCCTCCTATCCCAGGAGGCACACACTTTCCTTCCATCCTTTCGACTTCCCTGTGGTTTGCTTGCCTGCTGAAGATTCAAACCCTATTTACCTTGCAGCTCTGAGACCATTGCTTAGGTTCCCCGCTTCCAGAAACTTCTCAAATCAATAGCTTCTGGAGGCATTTGGATGTTTCTGAAGTTCAGCCAGGAACTGCAGAGAAGCCTTGGTGTGGAGGGGAACTGGGTCTGCCTGGTGTAGGCAGCTTCTCCAGGCACTGAAGAGGTTTTGGGTGTGAATGAGAAACGTAGGAGAAGTTTTTGTGATTTGTGGGTTTTTTTCCAAAGCACCTTTAGGATTCAGGAGAGGAGATTTAGACTCAGAATTTCAGTTGTCACCTTGCCTGAGTCAAGTCTCTGCAGCCTGAAAGAGCTTCTCGTCCGTGGTGCAGGCAGTCCCCAGGGCTGCTATCGCAAAACGAGCAGTCAGGATCAGTTTTAGTGAGGCTTTTTTGGTAGGATACGTGCTCTACCTGATAGAAGGTCTGAGTAGCACTCGAGTCATGGTGGGAAGAAGCAAGAGCGTTCGGTCACTGTGGAGGGAGGCCGAACACCAGACCTCTCTTCCCGGTGATGCTGTGAGAGGAGCGGTGAAGGCATTCCGCCGGTCCCGCCAAGCTTGGCCAAACCGCCTGGCTCCCCACCAAATCCCACATCTGGCGGCTCACGTTTGGCCACGACAAAACCTGTCCCCCTCGCTCTTGACCCTTGGACGTGCACCGCGGCCAGGCACGTTGCACGGACAAGCGCCGCGAGGCCGCCTTGTCCTCAGGTAACCCCGAGGTCTCAGCGGGGCTGGAGGAGGAGGAGGAGGACGGCGAGTTCATGTCAGCCCCCTCCGCGGTTTGTGCCGGCTGCCCCGGCCTGAGCACAGCCCCCGCTGGGACGGGGCCGTGGTGCGAGACCCCAGGATTTGGGGCTGGGGGAGTGCTGACAGGGGCCTTGATTTAGGGAGAGCTCAGAGAGCGGCAAGAAAGGGGGAGGGAAAGGCGTGTTTTCTTGCAAAAATTGGACGCTCCTACAAAGCTCTGGCAGGCAAAAGGATGGGCTTGGAGAGCGAGGGCTCTCGGCACCTCTGGGTGCTCTCGGCTCGGG
>NW_009719150.1:0-6832 GCF_000703405.1 Apaloderma vittatum | reverse complement strand
CCCTCCTGAGGGGCTGCTGGCCCCAGAACCCCTTGGGACCGCCAGAGCCTGGCGATAGCCTGCAAAACCCACAGATTAAAGGAAGGAACCAGCATGTGCCTCCCTGCCCTGAGGGCACGGGTAAGAAAGGCTTCAGAGCACTTTCTCAGCTGTGGTTTTGCCTGTAAGAGGCTGGTGGAGTTACCCTCCCCAAGCAGACGGAGCTGAGAGCTCAGCCCTGAGCAGAGCCTGCTCCTCTGCCACGAGGCTCTCCTACCAGCCTTCCTGAGCTCTGATTTTTCCTCTCTTGTTTCCAGCTCCGGGATGGGATTATGCCTGAACAACGCTCCTCCCAAGCAAGACTTTATCTACCCAACAGTGGCTCCAGGACAGGCCTACGATGCAGACGAGCAGTGCCGTTTCCAGTACGGAGTTAAATCTCGCCAGTGTAAATACGGGGTAGAGAGCCTTCCTGCTTTACTATCGGTTCCCAGGGGGTGGAGGATGGGGGCTACAAGGGCAAAGGGCCGTGGGGCCGTTCCTCCGCTGCCCACATCGCTTTGCTGTCCTCCTCCTGATGAAGGACACCAGTGCGTTCCCCCTGAGCTTTTTGCCTTGCTTCCCTGTGAGAGGTCAGAGGAGGTTGTTTCCCATCCACAAAGATTGACCCCAGCTCGGGTTTGGTCAGATGAGTCCTGTGGGAGGAGATCTCTTGCCTCTGCCTGGTGCCTTGGCTGCTGCTTGTCCCCGGGGGTTGCAGCCGAAAGCCAAGCTGTGGTCCCCTCGTCCAAACTCCCCTCTCGATGGGGCTTTGTGCCAAACTTATTTTTCATACTCCTTACTAGAAGTAATTAAGCTGCTCATACAAACTTAGAGGAGGAATGTCTTTCTTCCAGACGAGGTGGGTCGGTGTGCTGTAGGGATGTCTGGGTGACAGACAGCCACTCCTGCCATCATGCTGCCATCCCCTCATCTTTTGAGGCCAGGAAACCACTGAAAGGAAAGGTTGTTTCAGGAGAAAAGAGTCTTCCTAGATCTCAGACTGACGTTTTGCTGTTCTTGTCATACTGGACTTTGCCAAGTGTGTGAACATGGTGGCGAGGGGGAAGGGTCTGCACTGAAGGGCTGATTGAGCTCCTTGCCTCTAGAGAAAACAGGAGGCAGCGACAAGATACACGGGCAACTGTGTTGTCTGATGGACACACGTGTGTGTACCCACCCCAGCCCTGTGAAGGGGCAGGGGTTTTGTTTCTCTTGCAACCTTGTAAATACAAGCCCAACACTCCAGTTGAGGTGACCCGATGGGAACCAGTTTATCGCTCCCGAGCGTTCATCTGTTTATTGTGGTTCAACAGCAAACTACCTCTTGGTGGTCTCACCAGCTCACGTTGGTGAACAAGGGACAAAGTTTGGCTCTCCCTAGTCCAGTGCTGTCTTCAACATGACCCAGGGACCCAGAACTTTGGGGTCATGGGACACTTGCAGTCTCATGTGGTGCCCAGAGCAGCAGCAGAAGTCTGGGTCTGGCTGATGTGGTCGTGGTATCTATGTCAGGTGCTACCAACTGTGTCCCTTCTCAGCTAAGCCAGGAACAGTGGAATGGAAATTTTGCACATTTACATGCCTGTTTCCCAGCTAATTTTTAACTCGGGCAGACATTTCCTGTGTATATACAAGGATCACGAAAGCACAAGATGTCCTGGTGATGACCCTTCTAGCCCAGCCTGCCTTGCGTGTTGTTTGGGAGAAACCCGAAGGGCGTAAGGGCCCAAGTGCGTGCAGATAAATCTGGGTAAACGTGTAAGTCCACCTCCCTCCTGCTCCATATGAGCAAACTGCAGCGTGGTGGCACAAACACGGCAGCATCCCTTCCCCCGTGCCAGTGCAGAGCAGATCATTAATAGGTGTAATGAGGACAGAGCAGACAGATGTCACAGGTTGAAGCTGGGAAGTCCTCTCCCTTGGTGACACAGAGAGAAGAGCCTCTGGAAGGGCTCCTGCTTCCCAATAGTCCTGCTGGCTCTGCAAGAGCACTATGGAGGAGCAGATGCCTCTTGAAGATGGAGACACTTTCTCCTTTCCCTGGTTAAAGCCAGCTGCAGCTGGACTTTGGCAAGGGAATTGGGAACCCAAATCCCGTTGTGCCTCGGAGCCGTGGTCCTCAGCGCAGACTCCATGGGATTTTTCCTTTGCCGCCTCTCCCTGTGTCACTCTGCTGTCACAACCCCATGTCCGGGAGGGAAGCGGAGAAATCCTGAGCTCATCTTTTCACCCCTCTTGGTACCAGCACAGAGGATTCCCAGTTGTTGAGCCAGTTTGTCCTACAGGGATATCACTTACTGTTTAGAGCCTTGATGGGGCTTCCCAGGTAGATGTTTAACTGAAGGACATGGTTTAGTGATGTTCATAGAGCTAGGAAAAGGTTGGACTCGATGATCTTGAAGGTCTCTTCCAGCCAAAACTGTTCTGTGATTCTATGAGGAATGCCTTGCTGGAAGGCTGACCCGAGCCCGGAGGCGTGATGAACAGGCTGCTCCCTGACGAGAGGCAGGCAGCCCGCGGGAGCTGTCCTCGAGGTCCTGCTGCCGTCAGGGCAGGCAGGAGGCGAGGTGGTGGCTGTGCCACACCAGGTCCTTCAGCCTGCGCCATTATGTGGGTGCGCACCGACAGCGGCACCGGTGCAGGTTAGGAGCCTGTCAGCAGCAGTCGTGGCTGTTGGGGCTCTGCTCTCACATCTTGAGACAGTTTCCTTCACTGACAGCGTGGACTTCTTTAGTGTTTTTGAGTGTAACCTAACTCACAGCAGGCTGCCCTCTGCAAAGCAGCACGTTGTGGATAGGTTTCTTGCAGTAGGAGGAACAGGAGCAGGATGGTGACCTGGTGGGAAACTCAGCTCTGGATTTGAGGTGTTGCTTTGCTGTTTGCAGGTGTTGAACTCCAGCTTGGTTGATTTTGTGGCAGAGCAGGTTCAGAGAGCTTGGACTTTCTGATTTAGCAGCTGTGACAACTTTGCAGACCTAACTTTAGGGTGGGTTTTGGAACAGCCAAGGGAAGCGTTTTGTTTGCTGGTGCTCTGAGAGGCCAGGATGGGCTGAAGCTCAGGATCTGTGGCTCAGGAAACCTCCTGGGAAAAGATCTGGAGCCTTCAGCTCAGGATCCAGCTGTGCCTAGCAGAGACAGAGAGCAGAAGTGCCCACTGCTGGAGCTGCTTAAGGGCTGGCTCAGTGTCTGGTATTTTGATTATTCTGAAAACGGCTCTGCTGCTTCCAGAGGAGTGTTCCCTTTAGGCTTGACTGGCTGGAGATTGCCAGTACACGAGGTGGTCACACTGTGACCTGCAGTGCATTCCCATAGCAGGAGATGCCAGACTTGCCATATGGGTGCTCCTGGGGAATCCCAGCTTCCCGCAGAGGCATATCTGGACCGCAGCGTAGAAATGCTCAAGGCAGGTGCTAGGAATGGGCCGTTGTGCTCAGCCTGAACTGCACAGACCCAAAAAAGGGAACATCCCTCCTCCCTGGGCAGAGGGAACAAGTGGAGCACAGCGGCAGGAACTGGGGCCTCACTGGGATGGCCAAGGAGATGTGGCATAAAGCCCAGGTTTGGCTGTCCAGGCTGGCTCTGGCACCCGAGCGCTTTGGAACCTCCAAATCCAGAGAACCCAGCCCCAGGAGATGTGCTTAGCCTTAGTCCAGAGAAGGGGGCGAGCTGTCAGTGGTCTTGGGGTGACCTTGCAAGATTTAATCTTTCCCCCCCTCACTGTGCTGAAAACACTCCTTTCCCTGGGTGCCAGCCCAGCTGGTGCTCCTGAAGTGCCTCACAGCCCCCAGCACAAGCAAATCCTAATCTCAGCTTTTGTTTCTTTTGTCTCTTTTTTCCCCTCTCCCTCCCCCAAAATCTCTCCCTTTCCAGGAAGTCTGCAGCGAGTTATGGTGTCTGAGTAAAAGCAACCGCTGCATAACCAACAGCATCCCTGCTGCCGAGGGGACCATCTGCCAAACCAACACCATTGAAAAGGGGGTAAGGAAGCCGGGGGCACCGTAGCGAGTTGACAGCGAGTGGTTGAAGCCCTCTTCCAGCGATAACCGGGATTATTGTTCGCCTCGTTGAGTGCAGAGCTGATTTAAGAGCACCCACCAGCCTGTCCTCCTCTGTGTCCCAGAGCCTGGAGCCATCCCCACCCTCCCCACCGGCACGGAGCGGGACCAGGAGGTGCCAAGGAGCCCAGGGGGTCTGTAACCATCCCCGAAATATAGATCATTCTTGCTGGAAATGCAAAATATGAAGTCCCTGCCCAAGCGAGCTTCTTGGTCTCGCTTAGAAGGCACACTAAGGTGACCTCAAGGCACGCCATGTGCTTTAGATGAACATCTTGTCCTCGGGTCTGCTGGGGTCTCCTGGCTGTCCTGAGAAAAACGGGGTTTGCCTAGGAAGGACAACAGGTTGGTGGCAAACTTTCAGAGGAACTTGTGAAAAACTGCCTCACAAGACTAGACATGATGAAACCTTCATTTTTCAGGCTCAGCTGAGAGAGGAGGGTAGGATTTTTCACAACCCTATATTTTTAAAATGAATTTTGACTTGATTGTTCGTATCGCTGCATTCCCTGCACCTTCTACGCCTGTTTGCGCCAATGTAAAGCGAGCGCGTAGCACTGTTGAAACAAAGTGCTTTTGAAAGCTGGATAATAATTGAAAGCTGGGACTTTCTCCATTAAATGGACATGTGTTTTTCCACTAGAGGAAAAATAATTCCCAAGAAATTCAAGAATAATTTCAAATACTGAGGAAGCTGGGGAAGCTGATGTGCAGGAAAGAGGATGGCTTTGACAAATGCATTATTCAAGGTGCTGGGCCATCTCATTTAAACTTTATTTCTTTACCTTAAAGGCTTGAGCTAGATGATCCTTGAGGTCTCTTCCAACCCAGTAATCTAGGATTCTATAATTCTATGATTTGTTTTTTAAACAATTGTCTTGGTTCTGCTGAAAATCAGATCAAAAAGGAGTAGACACCTCCTAGGGGAGAACATCCCTGCTGCTGGAGATTCACCATGTACAATGGCTATTTTTTTCTACAAGTCATCCTTTTTTTTACCAGCTTCCCTCCCTTTTAAATATCTCTCTTATTTCTTTCCGTCACTTACTAGTAGTTTTTTAATGGGCGTTTTTCAAAAGTCCCTGCCTGCTTTGGTTTTATTTTCTCTATTCTTAATTTTTTTTTAGATTTCCATTAATCAAGCACTCATTCCATGGTTAGGATCGGCACGCCCTGTGAGGATGCCTTTCGTTACACATTCATCCTCCCCACATGCCCCCAGCTCATATCTGGTCTCGCAGCCAGCAATGCCTTCGTGCTTGCCACGGGACGATGAGCCAGATGCTGCTCCTGGCAACCAGGGTGCAACTACAGAGCCCATTCCTGATGCTCTGTGGCCGTGAAAGGAGATGGCTGAGAGGGGATCTTATTAATGGAAATATCTGAGGGGTGGGGTCAAGGGGAAGGGGACAATCTCTGCTCAGCGGTGCCCAGCAATAGAACAAGGAATGATGGGTTTAAGTTAGAACATGGGAAGTTCCACCTCAACATGAGGAGAAACTTGTTCCCTGTGCAGGTGTTCCCTGGCCCAGGCTGCCCAGAGAGGGTGTGGAGTCTCCTGCTCTGGAGACTTTTAGAAAAGTTCCTGTGGGACCTGCTCTGGGTGACCCTGCTCTGGCAGGGGGTGGCACTGGATCATCTCTAGAGGTCCCTTCCAACCCCCAACTTTCTGTGATTCTGTGATTCTCTCAGGAGCATTGGGAAGGGGGTTGCAGGGGCTGGTGATGCTCCTCAGCCCTTCCTGCAGAAGCAGCAGCCCCAGTACCTCCAGTCTGGAGCAACAGCAGGGACACCAGAAGGGCTGCGCCGGCAGAGCATCTCCCCTGCGTGGGGTGGCACCTTTGGGAAGGCACTAACCGAGGATCCTGGGGGACCAGGGTTTGTTTTTTGCTGCCAGCTGTACTACCCATGGAGAGCCTGGCTGAGAAGGAGCCAAGAGAGGCCGTGCCAGGAGCTTGGGGGTGGGTTGTCAGCCCCTGGAAGGAGCACACAGCAGCTTCTTCCTTCCTGGGATTACCTCAGCCCCCGAGGCGCGGTGTCCGGCACCCTGCCCGGAGAACAGCAGTGGGTCTGGCAGTGTCCTGCTCCTTGCATCACTGTTGACTCCAGGGGGTGCAGGATGCTTTCCAGGTCCAAGGGATATAACTCAAAGACGAGTTTCCCTGAGCATCTGTCACCCAATAGGATGAGGACAGGCAGATTCTTTAAGGATCCTCGGCAGAGCAATGAAACAACATTGTTATTGCAGTCAAAACCGTATTTTAACCTGGACCCTTTGCAGGTTGGGTCATTTTAACACATTAACCACAACCTGAGCTCCCAGTACACACACAAAATTCACCCTGACCTGGGAGGGAGCAGCTGGCAGTGGAGGGCTCCATCCCTGCCCAGGGATCCTGGTCCTGCTCCCCAACAGCAGCTCCTGCCCAAGTCCCACCTGGGACTCGCTGCCTCACGCTTTTACAGGCAGCGAGGGGTGTGCACTTGCGTGCCCCTGCTCACAACCTGTGGCACCCTGCTTTATGCTGGAGTCCGGGACTCCTTTAGAGAAGAAGGGGGGATGTGACCCACTTGCCCGTGGCCACTTGCCCCACAGGGTGGTGCATGGGAGGGTTGGGAGAGAGAGCACCAGCCCCGACATCCCGGCGAGCATGGAGCATGCGGTTTTCGCAAATGGTGACGGCACGACTCAGAGGAGAAGGTGCCAGGGGAGAGGTGAATGCCCTCATAGAATCATGGAAACATCAAGGTTGGAA
>NW_009719149.1:15913-16144 GCF_000703405.1 Apaloderma vittatum | reverse complement strand
CAGACCCGCTGCCCGCGTTGCTTCCTTGTCACCTTGAACCGACGGGTACAACCAAGACCCGAATCTCCTTCCCGTGCGCCAGGTGGACCACCTGCCTTCTGTCTTTTGCAGGTGCGGTAGAGAAGAGCTGCACACGAGCGCCATGGCGCTAAGATGCCTCCGTCATCTGCCTTCCCTGCTTTATCGCTCGTCGTTCGCAATGATGCGGAGGCGGCCGCAGGCTCCGGCCGG
>NW_009719149.1:8354-15849 GCF_000703405.1 Apaloderma vittatum | reverse complement strand
CTACCAAAAAAGGTAACGGCGGCAGCCTTTTGCCTGGTCTTTGCAACCCCTCTGTATGTTGCCAGCCCTTTTATCTTGTGTGCTGGTGTTGATCTCACGCTCTGGAGGAGCTGGTTTGCCTGACAGTGTGGCAGGGGATGGGAAACTTTAGCCTTTCCTGCGGGAGAGGCACCACTTGGAGCTGCAGCGCTGGGGCAGGAGGGAGCAATCATGGAACCACAGAATCACTCATAGAATCGTAAAATCATAGAACCGTAGAATCATAGAATGTGTTGTGCTGGGAGGGACCTTTGAAGGTCATCAAGTCCAGCCCCCCTGCAGTGAGCAGGGACATCTTTAACCTGCTCACACGTTGCTCAGAGCCCCATCAAGCCTGACCTTGGATGTCTCCAGGGATGGAGCCTCCATCACCTCTATGGGCAACCTGTGCCAGGGTTTCACCACCCTCATGGTAAAGAACTTTTTCCTGACATCTAATCTAAATCTACCCTGCTCTAGCTCAAAACCATTGCCCCTTGTCCTACTACTGCACGCCCTTGTGAACAGTCCAGGTTGGGGTCAGCGCACATGGCGTGACCTGCAAATTTGGCTTTTGTGCTCAAGTGCTGGGCTATTTACCCGTAAAAAAGAATAGTTACTTCTGTCTCATTAGACTCAATTCTTAATCTAACAGGGTGTTTAATATCTTCTTTCTGCTTTCTAATGCAACAAGTAACCGTTGTCAAAAATAGAAATTAATTTTATGTGTAATCTGCAGCTAAAGGTAAAGGGCAGAGTCAAGCCAGAGTGAATATCAGTGCTGCCCTAGTTGAGGATATTATCAATCTGGAGGAAACCAATGAAGACATGCAGGCAGTGGTAGAAGCTCTGAAAGAAGATTTCAGCAGAAATCTCAGTGTTAGAACCTCACCAGGTTGGTAACTTTATTGTGCGATGCTCTGTTGCCTGTAAACAGCAATACCAATCCTAGTAATGGAGAACTTTGGTATTTTATTGCGTTATTCACTGGGCACCCAATTACTACAGCCTGACGTCCCCAACTAGAGGCTTTCTTCACCCTGAGCTTGACCAGGAAGAATCCATTTTTGTTAATAGCTTCCTGGAAATAGCTTTTGTAAGTGGGAGATGTCAGAAGTGTCTAACTGAACTGTTTGCAGATGTGATGAAGAAGCAGGTTGTCAGCTAATGGTGCAGTAGGGCAGGAAAAATCCAATTGCCATTAAATTAGCCTTTTGGAAATTGCCATCAGGCCGGTGTCTGGTATATACAAACTTTTTTTTTGCTGTGCGTCTCTGTGGTTAGTGACCTTTACAAGCCTCATTCACTTACTGAATTTTGTGTTTTAGGAAGAAATGTGAATATATTTGAATAAGCTACAGTTTCTATAACACGCTGAACATACGTATTTGTAAGTAGTATCAAGTTTCAGGGATAAAATCTAACATTAAACAATGACCAAATTTGAATCATTCACCACCCCAGCTCTGGCAGGGGCACCTCAGTCTTTAATGGAGTCGGAAAGCGTAGCTCAGTCTCTTAACTATTTATTTTAACCATAGGTATTTTTTTTAATTGCACTGATAAAGTACTTTTTGTCCCTTGTGCCTTTTGGCCTGTTAACATTTTGCAGCAGAAAGGAGAGAGCAGATTAAGAGTAGCTCAGGGAGAAACTGAATACTTAAAATTAGGCAGTGTACACCACCTCCTCTTGGGACTTGGAAAAAAAAAAGGAGGGTTTAAGAGAACACTGCTAAGTTAAAGACAACAACATACTGATTTTCCTTAAGTTTGAAGAGTTGAAGAATTAACTATTTCCTTTTAATTTTAGCAATCTTGCTTAATTTTACTATCCCAGTAACAAAACCAAAAAGAGATTTGTTTTCACATTTCCGTGCTTTAGAGTAATGTTGAAATATTTAGCTTGCAAATACCACAAGGGATGCATGAACACAAACAGCGCCCGAACTCTAAATAAACATGTTTTTTATTTCTATAAAACCTGTGTTTTGCATACCTGGAGGGAAGCGGGACACGGCATACGTGTTTTTTCCTTCGGCATCGCCGCGAACTGCTGTATCGTACTGAACCTCCCCGTGTTTGGTTCTTTCTTTTGAGGGGCCCTCGACCACATAATCGTGATGACAAAAGACGGGAAGTTTCCGCTGAACCAGCTGGGGCAGATCTCACAGAAGTCACCGCAGCTCATTGTCGTGAACATGACCAATTTTCCAGAGGTGAGGAGTTCCCTTAGTTTTCTGCAGCAGCCTTGGCTAGACTTGCCCTTAAATGGGGCAGCAAACCTGCGTCCCACCTCAGGATCAAGCACGAGTGGTGCCCTGTAGCGCGCTCACGGACAGGAGCAGGAGCGAGGTTAGCGATTCATCCTGCTCGGCTCTGGAGGTTTGCCAGAGCTTATCTCTATTTATTTTGCGAAGGCTTTCCCCAATTAATTAGGTCAGCAAAGTTTCGGAGGAGGTCAGCGTGAGGCACTTGATGCCTAAGTGTTTCTTAAAGTGTATCCAGTGCGCGTGGTGGCTTTGAAGAATGAATCTCCCCTCGTCGGCGAGGGCACCGAGGTCCCACAGAGCGCCGGAGCTGAGAGGCTGGGGAAGTTGCTCCACGATTTACCCCGTGTCCAGGCGGGAGCTCAGGCTGAGAAATGGACATGTGAGAAATTAAACATCCCACTACTTTGCCTGCATTTGGTTTCTAAGCCAAGGGACCATTTTTCATTTGAACTAGAGCTGTTTCTCTCAGTGCAGTTGTTTTATACCCTAACTGTTCCGTGGACAGGTTGAACTCTTTAAAATCACGACAGACACGTTTCCTTGATGTCATTATTTACAGCATACAGTCGGTACTTCGTGGCATTGAAAAGCAAATAAAAATGCCTGAAGAGTCTGGGAAAGAAAATAATCGTAGAAAAGGACTTGCAGGGCCAAATTGTGTTTGCCTGAGAGTTATAAAACCAAACAAGACAATGTTTTTTAAGCGTGGCTAGTTATTTCATGGGCTGCAAGAGGATGGGGCAGCACTGCAATATTTTCCCCTTACTCCTCCAACGTGTGTATTAAACAACCCAGCTTTTACTGAGCATTTGCTTCCGACAGAGCAAGCGCTGTCCATAGAATAACACATTTACATTCCTTACATGCTGAGATCATCTTGCATTTTCTCTGCCGTTGTTGTCTAGAGGACAGCAGTCGTGTCTTACGAAACCCGAGCGGAGCATTTGCTTTGCTCAGTGATGCCACGTGTCGGGGACCTGAACGCACACCCAGAGTTTGTGCCTCAGCTGACAAAAGCTGCACTTCATGAATACAGTTTACTGCAGCAGCCGGGAGCTGAAGTAATTATGGGAAAGAGCATCAGAAATGGCAACGCACCTTGTAGCGAATGCGGACTCGCTCAGTCTTGTTATTTCCATGTCAAGAACGAAGGGACCTGGCAGAGCTCTGCAGGAGATCCCGGCAAAACTCCCATTTAGCCCTGAAGCCTGATGCTCTGTGGAGGCACAGCAGCACCTGGGATGGGGAAGAACGCTTTTTCATCACTTTGCAGTTACCGGGCAAACCTGCGTGCCGTGGAGCAGAGTGTCAGCCAGCAGTGGTGGAGTTTTGAGAAGTTAATCCTAAGTAATAAGTTTGTAAAATAAACACAGAAGTGGGCACAGGCGCTCTTTCTCAGCCGACTGCTACTGCCCTGATGTAATGTGGTTAGGCCTTAGCGCCGAAGTGGTTAAGTTAGTTAATGTTTCTAAATTGGCACCGTGTGATTTCTAGTGGGAAACATCCAACTGGAATTTTTAAATGCTCAGAATCTTTCATCTCCTTCGCCACAGTCAGGCTATGCCTTGGGAATTTATTGCGGTTTTACTCTGCGTTGCCTCAAACCATTCAAATAGTTTCAAAGACGCAAAACAGTTTTCTTTTGTTGTTGCTTCCCTTCCCCTCTCCCCTCTTTGCGCCCCCCTACCCCGATACCGAGCGCGGCCGTAGTTTCCCATTCGGTTTGATCAAAGCTCTCCGCACCAATGTAACTTCCTGATCTTACTGGTAACAGAAGTAAATGTTTCCATGTTCCATGGAGATGGATTGCCAACTATTGACAGAGTTCTGGCATATGGGAATGATTATTTCCTAATTCCCTTTACCTTTTGATCTGTTTTACAGAGCACAGCTGCAGTGACGAAGGCTATAAGGGAGAGCGGCATGAACCTGAACCCAGAAGTGGATGGGACAATAATTCGGGTGCCAGTTCCTAAGTGAGTATTGATGGGTGCCCAAGTTCATTGCCACGTGAGATAGCGCACGGCGTGAACAGCGGCGGTAACGTCGTGATGCAGCTGCTGCCCAAATAGCTGTATTTCACGTTTGGAAAAAAATCTGAGCCCCTAGAAGCACCTGGTGGCACCTTGTCCAAGTGTCTGAGCGCTAAGCCACCACCTTTTGGCATCTGATGGTTGGTCGTGTTGTTCTTTATCTTCCTCCTGCAGAGGAAACTTGGTCCTAGCTGGCTGCAGCACTTTGCAAGAGACAGCCAAGGGCTTCTGAAGCTGTTTTGCCTTAGTTCAGGGGCTGATCCTTTGCTGCCCTGCTGCAGATTCCTTGAACTACACTGGCATGGAGCAGCAGTAACTCAGTAGTGAACTAGTAGTATTCGGGTGAATAGCACCTTGCTGCAGAGAGCACTACAAGGAAGTCAAGAAAGAGGAAGGAAATCAATAGCTTTGACTAGAAAATCCACTCCCTCTTCTCGTGTAGTGCACATTACGTAACTCACAGCTGCGTGGAAATTTTGCTGTAGGGCTGATAGAAAACCAGGCTGCTCCTGGCCGAGGGCTGAGCGTTGCTTCCCTCACCCATCACGGGTGTCTCCCAGCCCGGGCAGAAGGCGGGAGGTGCCGGTGCCCCAGCTGAGATCAGGACAGAGCTTCTGAAGCCACCCTGGGGGTCCCTGCGTCGCCTGTGTGGGGCTGCAGCACGCCGGGCTCTCTGCCTGCGGACGGGATCCTTTCGGCTGAAACTCAGAGGCTGGTGGTGGGCAAATGACTCCCACAAAGGATAAATCTGGCTCCGTACGCGGCCAAACACCTCGCACGCGCACCGCGTTTTACGAGCAGGAGACTTCTCAGTAAAGACGAACCAAGGATTTCTCGTGCTTTAGACCGACTTTAAAAACTCCACGGAATTTTATGTAGCGTTTTGATCAGAGAAGTCTAATTGCAGCTTTCCATTGCTGTCGGTGAGAGGGAATGACATTATCATTCTATTTGCTGATTTTCTTTTCCCCTCGTTCCCTGCCCTTCCCCCATTTCCTCAGGAGAGGAGGAGGAGGGCACCATTATCTTCATAATTGCTGAGGCTCCCGGGTTGCTGCACAGTGGTTTGATTGTTAATGGGCACTTGGGTCATCCTTGAATATGAATTGCAGGGGAGGAAACTCCAAAAGTGCAAATCCTGATGTTTAAAAAAAAAAATACTGTTTTTTAAACAAATTTTTAAACAAACGCAGACAGTCTGTCACTACTTTTTGTGGTGCTGCAGAGCGAAAGCCAGTCTTCTCTCCCTAGCGAAGATCTGCCTAGGGTGCTCCCGCGTTCCTGCGCCGTGTCAGGCTCTTTTCTCCCAGTTGTTTGGCCCAGGAAATCCCACGTTAAAGAGATTTTTGGCCCAGAACTCGCGTCCTTCAGGTCTGTTCTCATGGGCACCTCCAGTCCCGGCTGCTCTCCTGCTCTTGGGTAACGCCACCAGGTCTGGCAGAATTTCACCTACTTACCAAAAGACAAGCAGACAGTTTCAACCTTTTAAAACCTTTCAGTGTAAAAGGAGGCGGAAATAATCGAGTTCTGCTAGAGGCCTCTTTTTAATTTGTGAAGTTGCTCATTTTCCCAACTCTAAAGGTGTTTATCAAAGGCTGTCTGACAGAGAGATGCAGCAGAATTGCCAAAATTACGTTGGCTGCGCAAAACGAGTGAGCAAATCGGAAATGAAGAGGCAATATTGTTTCTGCAGAAATTGGTTCTTTCACGAGGAGGCAGAGGAAAAGTAAAATCAAACCTGAATTGTCCTTACTTAACTAAAAACCCTTTTTAGCCTGACCTCTCAGCTGGGCATGTGTCGCATTTTGCCTTATGCAGGTCTAGCTGTGCTTCGGTGCTTGAGAGTGTTCCAGCTGAGCATTTTTAAGTGAAGTTTCCTTTTCAGTATTTATTCTGTTAGTTTAGTTTTTGCATTGCAGTTTTCACAGAAAAAATACACTCATTTCGTTCGTGTTTACTTCTGCTGCCTGCTAGGATCCCCTCGCTCCCTGAGGCATTCGCCTGTTTGTGTTGCTAGCACTGCATAGGCAATATTTATTTGTGTAAAAAGTATTCTCTGAGGGTTTAAAAAGAGGAAAAAAAAAAAAAAAAGAAAAAAAACCAGCCATGGGAACATTTGTATTGGTTGATCTCTTGGCTGAATTTGACCTGACCTTGTGTCTTTTATGGTATTGGCTCATTTTTAGATTCATCTTTTTTGGACCCATTGTGTTACACTGGATATTGTTTGTAAATTAGTAATATTTTTACACATGCTTTACTGAAAGCCAGATGACTCATTTGAAAGTTTAATGACTCATTGTGAGCTTTTTTTCCCTTTGCCCTTTAAGAAATATGCAAAGATACCTACTACGGGGAGAGAGGACTCGAAAAGAATTCATTGGGGAAAAAAAAATTAAAAAATAAAAACCAACAACAACAAAAAAACCCACAACGAAGCTGTTCCCGAGCTGGGCTGCTGCGGATTGCTCATCAGCAGAAGTCTCTCGTGGGCTTTTTGTTGGGCAATGTGTGTTGCACCCTGTGTTTATGTGCAATTATGCATGCGGAGTGTTTAGTTAAGCCTGCTCTCCTTTAACGGGTCCCTCTCTCCGTTCGTAGGAAATTCCTAGTGTTTGAGATACAGAAATTACTCGTAGGCATAGAAATGCCGTGAGCCGAGTCAGGTCTGCTCCTGCCGAACGCGCGGAGCGGAGCATCCGTGGGGCGACAGGCAGGGACCTTCTCCTCATTCCCAGCTTTGGGCACCCCTCCCTCAGGTTCTCTTTGCGCTCCTTCGGCTTTAAAGAGGGGGGTGAGGGCAGTAGTTATGAGACAGAAAAGAAAACATACCTAAGAGCAGCTTAAAAATCCCAGATCTGGGGGCAGGATTAAACAACTGTCCTTAGAAACCTCGGGCCTGGCTCGTGTTGATGGATTCCTTAACCAGAAACAGCATCTGCTTGAAAAAGTGTCCGTTTCTGGCACTGTTGGTAGCATTGCTGAGAATTTACACACGGTCTGGCTGGAACATAAAACCCGCTGAGGAACTCCACGGCGCTGCGCAGTGATAAAAAGAAATTGGTGTTAATAAAGACAGACAAGGAGGCATGAAAGCTGTGACCCCGTGCCAAGAAGCATAGGAAATCTGGCAGCGCTGCATAAACAAAAACATTTCCTTAAAGGCTCAGCAGC
>NW_009719149.1:4703-8303 GCF_000703405.1 Apaloderma vittatum | reverse complement strand
GAGGAGCTGCCGGTTCTCCCAGGCAAGCCCTGCGCCCACCAGCCAGCAGGAGATGGGGGAGATTTCCAGCTCCCTCCTCCAAGCTGAGCAGCCGGGATAGACTCCCCACCCCCTGCAAAAAGCTGCCTGAGAACCTGACCTTGCCCGGACCTCTGGTTGCGAGCCGGCTCCGCTGCTTTCACATGTGCCGCGGGACTTCTGGCTGGGGAGATCGAACACGAGAAGCCCTAAAGGCATCAGTGGTGGGATGCAGAGGAAACCGCAAGTGACACCTCCCCACACACACACACACTTCTGATTAGGGGTTTGGTCCAGGCTCCAGCCTGCACTGACCAAAAACCTCTTGCCACATGCAAAATTCACTGGCCGCCTCCCTCGGCTGCCCCTGAGCAGGGAGCAGGACAGGCTGGGGGGGCCCCCAGGGCTGGGTCGCTGCTCACCAGGTCTGTCAGTTTTTGCAGCGATCCCAAATTCCTGCGATTACTAACCCGTTCTGGGAAGCCTATTCCCTCTTGCACCCGTGAAATAAAGATAACTGGCGCAGACATCTGCTGCGAGCGACCCGGCTGCCGAGGGAGGGTGCCGTGCGTGCGACTCACCGGGCTGGGGGTCCGGCTGTGCCCAGACAGCCCCCCCGTGACACAGCCCCGCGCAGGGGCAGAGCCCTCACCCCACGTTTCCTGAGCTCTCTGCAGGAAAAGCCTTGGCCTCAGTGTTTCGGTGACCCAGGCTGTTGCAGCCAATTTCTAAATACTCCCGTGAAATGTTTATTTTGCAATATCTTCCACGAGCAGACGGGCGCTCTCTCGCTTAGCGAGTCTCAGCGAGTGCACCGGGGTTTTTCGTTCTCAAGGCAGTCTGGAAACTTCAATAGCAATGAAAATAATTAAAATGTTATTGTTAAGCACTAGCAGTTGATGTTGACAGTGATCAGCTGTAGGTGCAGGAGTGTTACCAGGGCTGAGGTGACTTGTCAGCCATTCCTGTGCCTTATTCAGACAGTCAAGTTCCCTCAACACCTGCAGCTTTTAGTTTGGGTTGGAAAGTTGAGGATTTTCTTGTGGCCCCGCACAGGTGGAGCTGGGGTTCTCCTGGGCTGAGTTACGTGTGGCCGTGCCTGGCATCACCCCCTTGTCAAACCAGGCGTTCACATCATCTTGGCTGAAAAACCTGGTCCTGACAAGTGGCTGATGTCAGGGGGACCAAAGCAGGATAAAACCGTGCCCCGAGCTGTTGAGTCCCTCTGCCCTTGCAACCTTGCTCTGTCCTAACACCAAAGGCAGCTTTCGGGTGTCCCTGGGCAGCCCGGCTCGGTGCTGCTTGGCAGCTCTGCCTAGGCTGGTCAGAGAGGATCGCTGCATTTACCTGAAGCCCATCGCAGAAAATAAATCTGGCTGTGCTATGGGTGACACTGTTTTTCCTTCTGGTGTTTCTCCTTTCCCCACGCTGCTAGGGTAACGAGAGAGCACAGGGAGAGCCTGGCCAAGCTCGCCAAGCAGTCCACCAACAAGTCCAAAGAGGCCCTGAGAAAGGTGCGAAGCAAAAGCATCAACCAGGTAAAGAAGTTCAAGGGCAAAGTGTCTGAAGATACCATCTGGCTGTTAGAAAAACAGGTAATTTTTTTTTTTTTTGCCCTTCTGCCATATCATGATGTTTCACAGCTCAGTGGCACATTTGTCCCAGCCCTTGCTGAGAAATCTCCAGAACCAAGAAACCTGCTGGGAAATGGGTAGCCCTGGGATGGATTGTTGGAGTCAGCAATGGCTGTAGTATTTATTTACTTATTTGCAGGTCTTCAGTCTCAAAGCCAAATTTATAATATGAACTATTGTAAGCTGACACAGAAGAAAAAAGTTCCCCAAAAGCTTTCGGACTACAAGGGATTGTTACACAAACCAGCTGAACTTAGGGAGCAAAGCAACCCCATCCACAGCTTCGGCACCATTTACACAGGGCCTGGCCACTGCAAAACAGCTGGTGTTAATGAGGATTGCTCCAGTTTGTTATTAATGAAAAGGCTAGCAAGATTATCTCTGTTAGGAGTTTTTGGCTCCAATTCAGGAAAATACTTAAGCACATGCCTAATTCCCTAAGAGCAGATGTCACTAAAGTCAATTACTTGGACATAAACTCAGGCACCAGCCTAAGTGTTTTGCTGAATTGGTGCCTCTGAAGGCAGGCCATTACTTTTTAGCTGTTTGTTTATTAACAGCTAAAGTTAGATACATTGCGAATGCTTCAGGACAGTTCTCTGTGCGCTCACAAAAATAAACATTGATAGACAGAGCGTTTGTGCAAGCAGGAAAAATGGCCAGGATATTGTAACCGAATCCTGTCGGGGAGCCGTTCTCCCAGAGCAGACAGATGGTTTTCTGCATTCGTAGAGGTACCGTCTCAAGTCTAATTTTTGCCTGCACCCAAATTTTTCAGCATGAGGAAAGGTCATCATCATATACCTTGGACCTTGGGAGCGAGTCCATCCTATCAGTCCTGTAAAACTAGTGCAAAACCACCACCAGCGTGCTCCAGCCTTTATCTGCGCTCACTCAAATGAACGTATGCACATTCTGGTCCCGTTTACACGCTTGCCATGTCCATCCCATGTTACCAGGAAACCGTATCCCTGGGCAGGGCTTTAACAATAGCTATTTCTTTCTTTTACCAGAGCTAAACAGCTCTGTTACTTGGTGTGTGAATTCTCAGCGTGTGCGAAGGCTGCGCTCCTGCTATTACCTGGTTGGTTCTAATAGTGGAAAGGATGCAGGAGGTGACGGGGTAAACCCTCTCTGCTCTGGTGCCAGCACCAGCAGGTCTGTAATTCTGCATTCCCCTGAAGTTGCTCTGTTAAATAAGGACCTGACCAAGTCAAAGGCTCTGAAAAGAGACACACCGGTCGGTTTGTTCTCACTGTGCAGATGCAGCACCGGCACAGAACCACGGGGGGCTGGTGGGAACCCCCAGGAAGAGCCGTTACTGCCCCAGCACTATTTTTAGGGGGTTTGTTAGGACTTTAGGGTTTGTTTCAGGGGTTGATCCAGTCTTAAGCCCTGGTATCACCTAACACACAACTCAGACTTATACTCTGTTGCCACAGATCCAGCAAATGGCAGAGAGCACCACGGCCGAGATGGACAAGCTGCTGGCAGCGAAGACCAAGGAGCTTCTTGGATAAACGCCATCCCAATGGACGCACTCCCCCTCCTCGAGCAAGGACAGACTGCCACCACCCTGCCCAGAGCCCGCAGCCTCGGCCGATGGGCACGGCTGGCTCTGCCAGCCCTCTCGAGCAGCTCTGCGATTCCCCACCTAGGATTGTGCTGGAGGGAAAGGGGTAAACTCTCCTTGCTGCTCTTCAGCCCAGTGGCAACAGAATTGGGTGAACTCAGATTAAAAATAAAATAGCAGGAAGGAGGACTGGAGGCTGCTGGAAGGGCACCAGCCTGACTGCAGCCTGGCCAAAGCAAGGACTCTGCGTGAGGAAACCCTGCGCCGTCCCACTGTCAACCTCGGCGTTTATTTTTGTTTAAAATAAAGTCATAATGAGATGTGGAGGAGCAGCCTTGGGACGGCCAGTTCCTCATTGATGTGTTGGGTTCACAA
>NW_009719149.1:4370-4661 GCF_000703405.1 Apaloderma vittatum | reverse complement strand
TGGGAAGGCACGAGGTTGCTCAGCACCAGCTGACACAGGGTGGGCAGGGCGGATGGGCTTTGTGGGTCCCCGAGCTTTGTGGGCGAAAGCAGCGCTGTCAGCTTGGCCGTTTTAGCCACAACTGAGAAGACCGAGAGGCAACACAGATTTGCCAAGACCAGCACCTTCCCTCCCTGACCGGTTACAGAACGCCCGCGCGAGCCACTGGTACCACACGTTAGCGGGTGGAGGAGGTAGAAGCAAAGTAGGGTCCCGAGCATGTTGCGCAGCTCAACTCCTCGCTACCAGCAG
>NW_009719149.1:3547-4314 GCF_000703405.1 Apaloderma vittatum | reverse complement strand
AGCCCCACGGCCCCGCTCCCAAGGCATTCAGGTTCAAAGAGCAGCGAGTGCTCTGCGTTCCTTAAATAAACAACTCCCCAAAAGTTAGCTTGTGTGCAGTGGGGAGGGGGAGGAGGATGAAGGATTTGCTCTGCTAGGGCCCCACATGTCAACAATTTCTCTGCTTTGTGTATTTTGGCCAAAGCACTTACCATGATAAATGAATAAAGGAAAATGGCGAGCCCAGGGCGGTTACATGGCTCGGTAAATTGCTTTCAGCCAATTACTGTATTTCTTTTGACATTTATCAACTAAGATTTTTTTTTTTTTGCCACTGTCACAACCTTAATATCTCAGCAACAGCCTGGGCTCAAAGGGTTTTCCTGGTCCCTGCCCAGGAGCGGCGGCGGCTGCACTGGGCATCCCTCTGATCCAGGGCAGGTGCAGGGGCTCGTTGCACAGAATTTCCCAAGAATTTACTATTTCTTACTCCACAGCATCTCACTCCACCTCACACAAATTAAAATCCAGGGGTTAAACTGCCCGAGTGTCAGGCTGGAGCTGCCTGTCCTTTGTGCCCTGTGTCTTTGGGGGACAGTGGGAGAGGGTCTGGGGCTGGCCACAGCAGGGAGGTAAAACCAGGTGCACACACAGCTTCTGCAGTGTGAAAAAAGGCAGAGATCTGTTCTCCAAAGGGCCACAGCCGACAGCACCATGGCAGGGCAGGTTCTGGGGAGTCCATCACCTCGCCTGCCCTATGCTTTGCACCATCCAGGAGCAGCCACAGT
>NW_009719149.1:690-3127 GCF_000703405.1 Apaloderma vittatum | reverse complement strand
CAGCCTGGATTACGCCCAGAGCTGATAAAAAGCTGCAGCTGATGCTGTTGGCGGGTGGAGAAGGATCTCCAGCTGCGCCAAATAACCCGGCAGGGAAAGGCACCACAGGCCAGAAACTGGTCGGGTCGGGTGTAACGTGGATCCGATGTCAGCGACGCCACTTCGGCCACCAGGTGATTTGGCAGGGGAATGAAGGAGGACCGCCCCGAGCTGTGCCCTGGGCTGGGAGCCCTCTCCCAAGATCCTGTGGGGACTGGGGACACCTTTGGGCTCCCACCTGGCCTGGTAGGTTGGTGGTCCCCGAGGGGATGCTCTCCTGGCACAAGCGGTACCCCTGAGCGCATCCCCGCTCATCGCACCCTGGCAGACGCCCCCACCTTTCGCCAGGGCCACCTGCGCTCGTCTCGGGGACACTTTGGATTGCTCCGAGCCACAGAACTGCGGCAGCCGGGCCAGGGGGGTTGAGGCAGGAACCGGGACGGGTCTCAGCATCCCGCCGCCTCCCAGACGGAGCCCCGCAGCCACGGGGGACGCGAAACGGAGGAGAAAGGAAGGAAAAACTCTGAGGAAGCTGGAAGCTCTCGACATAGTTAAAAACCAACATTGCTCTTCAAAATAGATGTGATTGCGCTCCTTGTGAGTCATCGAGCAGAGACACCAAGATTGCTTTGTGCCAGGGACGAGCCCGGGCGCTGATTGTGTGCCGCCCGGATTTGTATAAAACAGACCATGGATGGCATGTCAGAGTTTACAGCTCGCATACATTTTCAACAGTGAGCTTTGCAAAATGTATCAATGTAATCTCTGCCTCCTATATTCCGTGTTGATTAGACACGATTTCTGGCTGGATTTTCAGAAAGCTCAAGTGCTTTTTTAATCACTACAGAAGCTCATTATTGCTTTCCAGTGACTCTTATGTCCTTCACTTCTCCTTTCAGATTAGAGTCTATAGTCAGATGAATATTGGATGATTTCATTACATACAAATGCAATCAACAGTTTTGCATAAATTTCTCCTCTTTTCTTGAGTTTCAATTGACCTCAGCACCCGTGGAGGCAGGCGCAATACACATGTAAATGAGCTGGCGTTGCTGCAAAGACACGGATGCGGAGAAACAAGATAAACTGTCAGATAATATTCAGGATTTTTTAAGAGATCAAAAAATACTTCCTCGTTCAGCCGAGCCCTAAAAAAAATGGCACCTTCAGTTGCTGGGGAATTTGCTTTTGTTTTGCTTGGTGTCTGGCTGCGGACAAAGGCCGGGAGAGGCTGAGCAGTGCCAGCGCGGCTGCAGTGACAGCGCGGGGACGGCAGCGGGGTGTCCGCAGCGTGCGGGTGGGGACGGCGCCGGTGGGCTCTGGGCAGAGCTGGGTTTGGTGGGTGAGTTCCTGCTCGTGGCAAGTACCACCAGCTCCTGCTCTGGCGTGATGGTCTCAACCAGGGGATACTGATTTCGGACCCTCCCTGGTCCTCCTGGGTGGACCTGAGCATCAGCCCTGTGACAGAGGGACCTACACGCACACCCTGCACTGGCAGAGCACGGGGGAACCATGCGTTCAAAATATATTTAAGCTAACACTCCACACGAACAATCAGGGCTAATTTAAACAAACTATAATTAAACATAAAGGACCTCTTGGTAGGGAAGTCAGAGAAAACTGTCAGCGGTTACTTTGGTTGCGAAGCCCTTACCTTTAAAAGAATAATTTTTGTGCTAATGCGAGCAATCCAGCACTCCCACACTCGCCTTCGGGGGCTGATGGGGAAAGAAACTCTTGGGTTTCTTTTGATACTTTTACGTGCTAATCTTCTTAACAGATTTTTAATTAATGGGAACAAGAGCACTTTGCAGCCGTGAAATCTATTGGTGCAATTGCCTTGTGGATTATTCCCATTAACCACACAAATTACCTGTCTCCAGCCCGCCAGCCCCACCGGGGAGCTCCCCGTGCTGGACACACCGCATGGCCCCATTCTGAAGCAATTTTGATAAAATAAACTCTCTAATCAGGTAAATAATTCCATAAGGGAAATTGCTGCCTTCCCGCAGCCTTCCTCCAGTGGGACCTGGCTACTTTCATGGGAATGCAACACGCCTCCAATTACAGACAAATCTCCTGCTCAGAGACCGTTTGGAAGAAGCCCACGGCACATGGGACCCCCTCGAACCGCAGTGGACGAGGAATTAAGGCATTTAAGCTGTCAGCCGGAATCTGGCCCGAACCCTGATTACCTGGGGGGACGTGCGGCGTATTTAAGTTCGTGTCCGTTGCAATTTCCTCACCCCCAGCGTTGATCTCGAATGACTCGCGTCTGTGTCAGGTTCCTGCCCGGGGTCCCTCTGACACGTGGCCCCGGGCTCGGGGACACCGACCTTTGGGCAATTAAGGACGTCCAGGCTGGCCTGAGCCTGGAGAAGTGGAAATGTGCTGCTGC
>NW_009719149.1:326-659 GCF_000703405.1 Apaloderma vittatum | reverse complement strand
AGGACCCGCCTGTGCCGCTTTCACCGCAGCGCTCGGCAAGGTGGCGTGGCCATGCTGGCTGCTGTCACTGCTTGGTTGCCCACACCCTGAGGTCCTTTCCCAGTCCCATCTGCAGGTTTCCATGATCCGTTGTAATTTTGGACCTGAACTCAGTGAAGACTCCCTCAGCTTCCCTCTGCTCGGATGCTGAGTCGGGACGTGTAGTCCCAGGGATGTCGCTGGGACCCGTTCACGTCAGGCACAACAGGACACCCACGTGGTGTCACATCACGATGCACAGCCCCACCATGCTTCCAACCCCTCGGAGAGGCTGCTGGCCGGTGCGCCGGGCCG
>NW_009719149.1:0-298 GCF_000703405.1 Apaloderma vittatum | reverse complement strand
CCAGCTGGAGCAGCTCTCCACCCAGGGGAGCAGGCAGGGAGGAGTTGTCCCTGCCGCCCTGTGCTGTGAGCATGTGTGATGGGGACAGCCTGGGAAGAAATGACCTGGGGGGCTTCAACTGCAGCAGCGACATGCTGGTGTCCAGTGCTGTGCACATCCAGCCATGGTGGGGATGGCCATGTGGTGAGGTGCCTTCAAGCATCTCCTGAAACGCTCAGGTGAGTGATCCCTGGCCTGGTCCTTGATCCTAGGATGGAGGAGGCCAAAACACGAGTGGCACAGGGCTGCTCTTCCCCCT
>NW_009719148.1:66698-76841 GCF_000703405.1 Apaloderma vittatum | reverse complement strand
GGAGCCGTCGTGTCGTGCCTGCGGAGGAGGGCTGAGGCTTTAGAGCAAATTAAAAGGAGCTTTCCCTGTGAGCAGGGATCTCACCGGTGTGTCTAAACACGTGGAGGGGGAGCGCAGAAGGAGATGGAGTCAGGCTGTTTGCAGTGCCCAGCGCCGGGACAGGAGCCCGCGGGCACAGACTGGAATGCGGCAGTGTCCCAGTGAACATCAGGATACACTTCTAGGGTTGTGGGGGTTTTTTTTTGTTGTTTTTTTTAAATTTTTTTTCACCCTGAGAGGGCCTGAGCACTGACACAGGTTGTCCAGCGAGGCTGTGGAGTCCCCATCCTTGGAAACATTCAGCAGCCTCCTGGACACGTTCCTGGGTAAGTGGCTCCGGGTGGCCCAGCCTGAGCAGAGGTCAGACCAGGTGACCTCCAGAGGTCCCTTCCAACCTCAGCTGTGCTGTGGAAACGACCTCGTAAGCCAGTGGAACCACAGTACTAGTCAAATTGCTGTTAGCTTAAAGGAGAAAAATAATGTATGTGTAACATCCATTATAGCAAACACTGGTTGATACATTTTAAAGAACCAAAACTGCCTTGCTACACAGTTCTAACTTTGCATTGATACAGGTTGAATGAGTTTTGTACGATACAGAGCACCAGAAGTTTTGTGGTGGTGTTCTCGTGCTTCTCCATTGTGTTTTTTCAAACTATACCAGGGGCATGACACAGAGTACGTAAGTGTAGTAGAAACTCCAGTGGGACAGTTTGTCGTTCATCCAGCAAATCCCGTTTTCTGTGCCTTCCATGTTGTGCCCTGAAGTCTGGGTGAATTTTGGACAAAATGCTTGAAATAGTTCAACTTGATAATCAGCATTATTTCAGGATAGTGAAAAGACCATCGTCTTATGAAGCATTTGTAGTTATGCTTTTAAAACTAAATGACTTGTTTGTTTGTTTTGAACAGGTATCTCTTAATCAGCTAAAATGGTTTTAAAGAAGAAGAAGGAAATTCAGGTAGATGCATTCTTTCTTGATGATCAGCAGCTTGAAAAACTTCAGAGTAAGTGGGGTGTTTTTTTCTGAACTAATATTGCATCATTTCTTTTTCTCTTAGTAGAAAATGTTTGAGTAGCTACTGAAATTGATTATTTTTTTCTTGTTATGTTTTGTTTCTAGTGATTTTATTTTATGGGGTTTAGATGTGTTTGCTCTTCTGTGGTTTGTTTTTATTTGGTAATGACAATTGTTTCTTACCTTGGCAGAACTAAAATAATTCTTAGAGAACTTTCTTTAAAGAACAGTGTCTTTGATTTGAAAGCTGTTTAATTTGTTTTACTGTTAGTGTGAAGGTGAAAGAAGGTCCTACTTGTGATGTCACTTGCAGGCCTGTAATTCATTGCTGCCCTTAATGTCCAGGTTGACACTGAATTTCAAAAAGTTGCAGAATGGCTGAGGTTGGAAGGGATATCTGGAGGTAATCCTGAGTGATTTTTCCAGTCTTTGTATTTTCTGTAGTTAATTTGATTACTGTTCATTGTGGTTGTTTTTTTGTGGCATAAGATAAAATTCCAGTGATCTTTAAAACAAACACAAACCCCAAAACCCAACAAACCCACCAAAACTAAAAGTGAGGAATAGCTTTGTATTCTATAGTTACTGTGAGGTGCTTCTTGCCTTCTGCTCAGCACTTGAGGCCACACATGGAGTGCTGCATCCAGCTCCAGTTTCCCCAGTACAAGAGAGATATGGACATACTGGAGAGAGTCCAGCAAGGGACCATTAATATGAGGAAGGGCCTGGAGCATCTGTGCTATGATGAAGGGCTGAGAGAGCTGGGACTCTTCAGTCTGGTGAAGAGAAGGCTCAGGAGAATGTTATCAATGTCTAAAAAAATATCTGAAGGGAGAGCATAAGGAGAGAAAGGCTATTTTCCACATTGAACGGTGATGGGCAGGAGACATGGGCACAAATTAAACCACAATGTTCCCTCTGAACATCAGGAAACACATTTCTAATGTGAGGGTGACTGAGCAGTGGCACTTCCCAGGGAAGTTGGGGAGCCCCGATTCTTGGAGGTACTCAAAAGCCATCTGGCTGTGGTCCTGCGCAACCTGTTCTGCATGACCCTACTTGAGCAGGGGAGTTGGTTCAGATGACCTCTAGAGGTCCCTTTGAACTTCAGTCATGCCGTGATTTTGTGCAACTGGTCTTCATACTGAAGGTGAGGTCTACTGTTAGGTTACAGTGAAACTTGTATTTTTTTTTTTTCATTTGTTAATATATTGTAAGGTAACTTAAGGGATTGTGGCACCAGTAGATTTTCTGGAACAAAAAAAAGCTCTAAGAATTAACCAGTGATTTCTTATTATAAATTGCAGATTGTTTATACTACTTATTGTAATCACTTTCTAAGAAGTGACTCTCCTTCCAAATGTAGGGTTTTCAAAGGCTGAAGAGCAAAACCTTGCATCTCTGCTTCTGCACTGTGCACAGCTCAACAATGGCATCCAGCAGATCCAGTGTATTAAACAAGTAAGATTTCACTGTTACTGTGGTTTCTGGTAGCTGACAGCGTGTCGTGCTGTTAATAAGAAACACAATTCCAAAATAAACTTTATAGTGCTTTGAACATTCCTGGAAACAGGTAAAAACCAGTCATTGCTGCTGCACGTGCAGGTGGAAAAGTAGTTCTAGTACTTAAATTAGTAAGGGCTACAGTTACTGAAAATTAGGTAAAGTCAGTTACACCAAGTTTCCTATTTTGTATGTGTATATTTGGTATTAGAGGACAGTTTTGCACCATGTGCTTAGATGAGGGGGCGTTTTGCTTCTGTTAATGATGAGGGTATATCCAGAGGTTTTGTTGATCATGTGTTCTGTTGATTATAGATATTGCCATTGGTGAAGAAGATGGATCAAAATTCTGCATGTGATCCTATGGTTAAAGCTTGTTTGGATATTTTGGGAGAGACGTATTTTTCACTGTGTGTGAAGAATCCCTTGAAAAAAGTATTAGCAAGGTAAAAAGTTGAATAGTAAGCCTTTGGGTGTTTTTTTAAATGCTCCCCTTACCTAGAAGTCAGTAATTTGTTGTGCACTACAAGTTGCTGTTGTTTAGTTACAGAAAATTTGACAGGTTTTCTAGCCGCAAAATTAGAACACCCGTGTTCGTTTTAGAACAATATGTTTTTGTGCAAGAAGCAATGTCTATCTATTACTGGAGTTTTAGCTGACATTGAGTTTAGTCAAGTGGATTTTTAACACCTCAGGATGAGTTTAACTGATTGTGCTGTTGCTTATTATTGCAGCTCACTAAACAGTCTTCCTGAGCAGTTTATGACGTTAGCTGTAGAGAGCTTTGTGCGCTGCCTTAGAGAAGAACTGAAAACCACCGATGTGTATCTATACAGAAAGGTGCTGGACAACCTTGCTTCCTGTATGGAGGACTTCAGCTTAGGTACGATGGCATTAAATCTATTGCCTTCTGTTTTAACTTGCTCAACATTGGTTTGCCTTGTGGTGTGGCACCTAGTAGTAATGTTTACACTTTATCTATGGAAAATAGTACTGTCTAGTTTTCACTAGTTAAAATGTATTTTGTTTCCTCTAGGTAGAGCAAGTATTAAGAATCTGTTTGAAGAAGGTAAGTTTCACTGTAGATTGTTGGGGGTAGGGTTCTGTGTGAAGTAACACAGGTAGGCATAAAGACCCATCAGATCTCCTTAGTTTTTAATACCTAGAACCCTCATGTGGTACTTTTCTGTCAAAGGCTTTCCCTTGATTCGTACCAGGGGTCAATCTTGCTTTATTGAACAGTGCTAGACATAAATCGGAAAAGGTACTGGTGTCCTAAAGAGCTGGAGGAGCTGATGCTGTTTGACACAAAGTATTCTCTGTGCTGTGCCTGGTGATGAAGTTGGATGCAGCAGCACTGTTAACAGCCAGTCTTGACCCCGGCAAGCACAAGCCTGCTGTGGCAAGAGTTTTGTCTTGCAGTAATTTGGGAGAAGTCTGATCAGTTTATCTTGTTTATAGAGTGAGAGAAACGCCACTATGTGGATACCTTTTTATGGTGTCTGGGTATGATGTATACGTGTGATTGGTTTGCTGGAATTTTTCCGTTCTATTTCTCTTTTAAATAAATACATACCATAATTATTCTTACTAGTTCTTCAGTTTCTGCAGAAGTCACTACTTGACATACAGGAAGAAAACAGGCAAGTGAATTCAGTGTAAGCTGTATTTTATCTGTTTTTACTTCACTTTTGCAAAATAATCTGGTATGGTTTGAAATATCACTTTGATAGCCATACATTGATGAAAGATGGGAATATAATTTTACAGTCATGCATACTGTAAATAAAAAAAAGCTACTGATGAGTTTCTTTTGTGGCAATGTGATGATGTAAAATAAGAGAGCAAAGGAAGAAAATTAAAGGCAGTAACGTTTAAGGTACTGATGCTGTGTTAGAGCTACTGCTTTTAATGGAGGCCTTTGAGTTGTGGTTTTGTGACTGAACAAAATTAATAAGTAATAGATCCAGTTATTAAAATTCAGGTAGAGTAATACTCTTCCACTTACCGTGAGTGTTTAATTCAGTATTGGTATTCTGTTTAGTCTGTCACAGCAGTCATCATTTAATATGTTGACATTTTCCAGCATTGCATCAAGTGAAGCCTCTTCACTGTGGTCTCTCAATGACATACTCAGAGGAGAAGGGTGCTTAACGGGGTGTTTTGTACGTTAAAATTTACGTGTTGTCTGTCTTCGTGTTAGAAGAAATTTGAGTCATGGAAATATGCTTTGTGCATGGAGGAACTTTGTGAAAAATGTGAAAGGAGGAACATTCTGTTGGTCTTCTTGAAAAGTTTCTGGAGAAGTTCAGCTCTGGGCAGGATCAAATGAGTCAAAGCTTGGCACAGGAACCTGCAGAAGCTGTAGCAGAAATTGTCGTTATTTTGTTAATTTTAAAACATTGACCTTGCGTCTCCTTCTTGGTTTCCTGTAGTTACGTATCTGGTCAAGTCAATAAATTAGTTTTTACCATTAATTCTATCTGAAGTTGGAAGAATGTATTTTTCTGGGGATGATGAAGAATGGTTTTGATTTCTTTTTTGCATGCATGCTATTTTTCTGATTTTTTTTTTTTTTTCTACCACAGAAAGAATCATGGAAATCATCTTGTTCAGACTCAGCTGATGCACGATTTGCTGATAGCCATTAAAGTTTCGATGATGGTTGTACAGAAATTACAAGAAAATATCCAGGGAAGTCTTTGGAAACACCACGAGTCTTTTGTTTGGCGAAGTATGTGTAGTTTACTGAAAAGCTCCACAAGCTTCCTAGTGGATGGTAAGTTTGGTAACATTCAAACCCAAATATTTTTCTTAAGTCAGTCATGTTGTCTTAGTAGTAAGCACAACCTGTACAGATAAAAACTTAGTTTAGCTTGAATGGAAATCGAACTGCTGAGATGAGTGGGAGTAATAATAGGTCTTTCAGCGGGCTGTGACTTGTAGATTGTAATTTTGGAGTGTAGTTTAACTTGTCCTACTACAAAACATGGGATTAGTACTATTACTAATAATTTAGAAAGTCACAAAAATACTTTTGCTCACTGCATATGTGTGCCTACCCAAAATTCATGTATCTGTATGAATTACACTGTCAGAACTATTTATTGGTGCACTCCTATCTATTTGTATTTACTTAGTATATGGATAGTTTTGTACAGTAGAATTCAGTATAACTGTCAGTAGACTCTGCCGGAGTCCTGCTTGTCTTACTGGGCAGTTCTATGTTTTCTGTTTGTGAAAAAGGAGTGAATTGTTGTTAATACTTGCTATTCAGGTGGACACTACAGATTTGTGATTATGTAACTACAAATAGTCTAGGAAAATTTGGTATCATCTTTGTAATTTTGATGTGTAGTTCTAGCACACAATGTTTGCTGCACTCTAATGTAAAATATCTTTCTCTGCCCTGTAGCGACTCTCCTGCAAACTGTTCATACTACCTCAGGACTGGCTGTTATTCTGTTTATTAAAGCTATGTATGATCCGGTTGAAGAATTACCTTCCTTGGTAAGTGTATTTCTTTGTCAAAGACTGTGAAATATTGTAGTATCGTTAATCTGTATTGTTCAGAGGCTTTGCTGATGTGAATAGCAGGACTTGCCAACCTCTGTATTGATGTTTTTCTGAAGTGTAAATCCTTTATTCTCTCTTTGCCATATGAAGTAACCAGACTGGAGTTTTGAATGTGAGAAAAACAAGGTACATGAAACTTCTTCAGATCTTCTAAGACTCTGTTGTGCACAAAATAGCTCTTCTGCTGTGCTGAGATACTGTAATGGGTGTTATTTTTGCTATTACAGATCAGCAACTTGCTTCTTGGGTCACTGAAACTCACAGGCGTGCCAGCGTGGTTCGTGAGTAACTGTGGGACTCTGTATATGGAAGAACTCCCCGACTCGGTCCTTCTGTGTCTTAGCCATGGAGCTCTGGCCATGCTGGAGTGGAAGAATGGCACCATGGGTGAAAATGGAGAGAAATTATTATTAGATATTGCATCGATCTTGTTGTCCTTGAGTTCAGAGTAAGTCTGTGTTTTGATTTGTATTGTTTCATTTTTAGGAGGAGGAGGTTGATGTTTTTTTCTTCTATTTTTGCACAGCTCATATGGTCCTAGTGGAATATCTCTTTGATGTTTTCAGTGTAATGAGATTAGTTTTGCCAAAGATCATGTCATCTTTTTAATATATTCAGAATAACTCTATAAATTTGAAAAACATAGGTTTATGCAATTTCAAGACCTTATAAGTTAGTTTTCTCTTGCATGCTACGGTGAAATTTTGTTTCTCCAACCTAAGTGGTTATTAGGTTACCGACTATCTGATGGTAAGGTGTGACAGTATTAGTTGTTACATAGATGGATAAACTAGCTTCAGACACTGTTTCCTATGCTTTAAGAGTACGGCGGGAAAACAAAGTGTGCCTTTTGAGTGGAATGCTTAAAGATGAGTTTTAACTGAGTGCTTGCATCTAATAGATGAGGCTTTGAGCAACCTGGTCTAGTGGGAGGTGACCCTGCCCATGGCAGGAGGATTGGAACGAGATGATCTTTAAGGTCCCTTCCAACCCAAACCATTCTGTGATTCTATGATGATTACCAGCACTATGGGATAGGAGATTAAAACATGTATTTAGTCCAGCTTTTGTTCCTGCCCTTGAGGTCAGTTTTGTGATTTTGTTTTTGCACCTGGTACTTGTTTGGGGTTTTTTAATGGTTTTATATGGCCATGAAGTTTTACTTCTAAAATGGAAGTTTTACTTATATTTTCAGGAGGTGTGCAGTAACGTAACACTGCTGAAATATTAGCATGTCAATATTGATTTTTATATTTGTTTTTAAAATAGCAAGTGTAGTGGCTTGTTAGTTTTCCCCATGTTTAGGGGGTTTAGCTGGGACCAGCTAACAGAGTCAGGTAAATAAGTATACACTTTGCAACATCCATTTCATCACCTCCTTTTAGCGCTAGTGTCTCCTTACCTGTTTTAGTGTGAAGTAAACTACTGTGATGACTAACTATTCTGAAATAAAAAAACCCTTTTGTTTGTTTCTTTTAAAAGGTTAAAAGAATCCAGTATGGCAATGTCTTTGTCTAGAATCCTTGCTATTTGGACTAATTCAGCACTGATTGCCCTTGCTTCAGGCTCCTCAAATCTAAAAATCAACCTTAATGGGAACTCAGATGTAATTGGGAAGCTGCTGGAATACGTTTATACACACTGGGAACACCCTCTGGATGCTGTTAGACACCAAACCAAACTGATATTCAAGAATCTTCTTCAGATACACCAAACCACTATTACTGGATCCGGTGAAAAATCAGACCCCTTCCTTGCAAAGCTGATAAAGCATTTGCTAAGCTTGGAATGGCATGTGAAAGGGAAATATGCTTCTCTTGGCTGTCTTGTGGAATGTGTGGGTGCTGAAAATATACTGCAGCTGGATAGAACGATTCCAGTACAAATCTTGGACGTGATGAATGATCAGTCTCTTGCACCCTATGCGAGTGATCTTTTGGAAACCATGTTTACAAATCACAAAGCACAATTTGCTTTGAATTTTCAGGGAAACACCTGGATTGAGCAGTGGCATGACATCTGGGTTTCTCCTCTTCTGGTAATACTGTGTGAAGGAAACCATGACCAAACTACTTACATAATAGATTACTATTTACCAAAGTTGCTCAAATGTAGCCCTGACAGTCTGAGCTACATGATCAGAATTCTTCAGGCTTCTGCAAATGCTAATCTAGGTAAGAAAATAAATGCCTTGTTTGTGATGATGGTTGTGTGTGTGGTGTTTTTTTTTTTTTTTTAATAAATCAGAAATGTGATTTCTGATATGTTATTATTATTACTATTATGTTTTATAATAAATTAATATTATGTTTTATAATAATAGTGATAATAACAATATTTGTGGAGAAAAATTCCAGATATTTATTATTGCTGTTTGTATTTCAAGGTGGACTTCGTAATAGTAATAAGTGTGTCTTCATGCCATAAGCAAAATAATTACTATTCTAACTGTGGGCACCTTACTGTTGTTTTTACATGTCAAGCTTTATTACACATCAGTTTGGGTTTTTTTACTGTTTTTCTTTTCTGCTGTTATTTCTTACACAGCCATATCCAGTAACAGGGCTTTACTGATTATTTTTATTGCAAATATGTGCATAAGATATTTATGATTCTCTTGTAGATTTTGATAAAATTTAGCATAAATCTAAGATAAGGACTTGTGAGACTTCACGAGGTCCTTTTTTCACATGATGGTTTCAAGACAAAGCTTTTTGGGAACCAGGTGATTTAGAAGTAGTTTAATCTGTGGCAGATGCTGTCTTATGGGGTAAAATATAAAAGGGGAGTAGGGGACGTGTGGTGGAAGTACTGTGTTAATCAAGCTATAGTTGTTAATGGTTTTCATTTTCTTTAGGCTCTTGCAGTACTAGAGGAGCTCTTGGAGCATTAATGGCATGCCTAAGAGCAGCTAGAGCTCATGGACACCTAGAACTTTCAAGTATCATGAGCAATGGTCTTTTATCCACTGAATGTATAAAACAAGGTCTAGTTCATCAGCACAATCAGGTAAAGGGATAATGTGGGGATTTTTTTGGTCTTTAAACTAAAAGAGTTGGTTCACTCCTAAATGCTGTGCCAATATTGTTTTAAAACAAAGATATCACCAAAGATGCCTCCAACTCTTTTGCGGTTAACATGTAAATATTTTTCAGGTTTGCATTGATGCTCTAGGTTTACTTTGTGAAACCCATCGTAGCATAGAAGTTGTGTCTATGGAAGAAATGCAACTAATTCAGTTTTTTATGATGTACAACTTGAACAGCCAGTCTCCTTCAGTAAGGCAACAGATAGGTTCTTTACTGAGAAAGGTAATTTCGAACTATAAATAACATCTGATGTGCCTCTTATGTTATTATATAGCATTTAAAAATAAATTCTGAGTGTGTTGTGAAGTTGCTCATCTGAACGAGTAGAAGCTTTAAAACAGGACTGCGTTCTGTGTATTACCCAACAGAACGATGATAAGTCATCACAGGCAAGGTTGTCTTAAATGAAGTGATAAGCACAGTAACTTGATCGTGAGTGGTGGTTAGTAGTACTGAACTTGTCAGTATACGCGTACTTTACCAATAGCAAAGCCGTGTGCCGTAATCGATGAAGCTTGTGTTGCCTTTGTGGATGAAGAGTGTGCTTAACAGTGATTTACCAGACATCAGGCAAACTCTCAGTCACTTGATCAACCTGACTTGGAAGACAAGGTAGAGGGGAGCCATGTTAAAGGGAACAGGATCACACGTGGCTGTGCTGTTATCGCCCGCAGGGATTGTGTGTGTCAGCATTGTGGTAGTTGCCAAGATCGCGTGTAGATCATAGTAGAAGAATATGGCTAAAATGATGAAAACATGTATGTATAGAGAACACTTCGGAAGAAGTTAATGGCAAAAAAAAGCAGTATGGAAAGAGAAAATAATTTGAGGTTGGGGGGAAAAATGGGGAAATAGGTTTGGCAGATACAAAAGAGAAGGATCTTCATTATCGCCAGTTGCAAACTGAAGAACGTGAG
>NW_009719148.1:48927-66667 GCF_000703405.1 Apaloderma vittatum | reverse complement strand
TGTAGGGAATGTAATGTAAAAGGAAATAATGCTAGTGGGTAATAAAAGAGCTGGGAGAAGCATCCCTGAGGTGAGTCAAACTTGTAACAGATGCTGAGGCTACAAAAACTATATGCATTAGTTGATCGCTTCTTTTTTTTCATAGAGGAACATGGGATCCATAAAAAATAGGGAGGTGGGAGGAGAAGACTATGCGTGAGTTTAAGGAGGGAGATAGAAGAAGGTGTTGGAGGTGCAGAGGGAGGGAGAAAAGGTTGGTAACGAGGTGGGGAGCAAAAAACATTTGTTTTGGAGTGGAGAGAGAAGAATCTGTTCTGTTACACTGTATGCAAACTTTTTAAAAATGACAAGCAATATGATCTTGAAAATAAACTGAAAATTTCCCTTTCTCTTACTTAATTGTTTTTATTTTAAAAGTTATTTTGTAGGATACAAGAAAGTTCCCAGGTGCTTTATAGATTGGAGCAAAACAAAACCAAGCAGGAGTTACTTGAAACCTCAACTAAAAGGCATCCTTTGGGTATTTTGCAACAATATAAAGTAAGTTAGAGTGCTAGAGATACAGATACAAGAGGTGGGATAGCATTTCTAAAAAATAGTTCATTGTTTTTGAGGACACCTCTGAGCAAGTTTGACTGTGTTAGAAAATAGTGCAGGAAGAAACCTGTAAATCAGAACAGTGCTGCGGACCTTGTCCACTCTGTAGGCACTTACACAAGTTAATTTTGACTAAATGTACCGTTGTCTTATGAACTTAGTGCCTGTTAGTTTTTGGAGGGTATCTTAAAGGTTTATTTTGTCCGAAAGCAGTAAAGGTCTGGGGGTTTTTTCTGAGGGATTGCTCTATAGTGTGAACTGAGACAACAGTAAGTGGAGAATGACTGGAGATGTACCCCCAGTTCAAACTAAAATTTTCAGATAAACATCCTGTCAGCTGCTGGCAGTCTAGTAACAAGTTTTAAATGATGTACGTGACTTGGGCTGAGACGTGCTGAGCTTCAGCCTTTTTCTAGCTCTATAGAATGCTTAGTGAGAGAATGAATGACAGAGCTGCAGCATGAAGAGTTCCATATGAAGACTGCTTTTGTATTTGTCCTTTTCTCCTATGTGAAGACTCACAGATTCATTTTCTCGGAGTCTTTCTTTTCTTGTTCATTTTTCAAGGTTTTGATTTAATGACCATTGTTTTGGGAGTGGGGAAGGGAAAAAAAACCCCAAAAGGCCACTAAAGGATTGTGCAACCTTCACTGTATTCTGTGAAACAAGAAATCTGTCAGTACTGGGAAGCTAAGCCTCCCATTCTTCCAAAATTAGTTGTGAGGTCATAATTTTTTTGGTAACGTATAAAGCAGAATATCATGAATTCAGTTAACTCAGACTTTTGTCTGTAGATCAGCAAGTAAGTTGTCTTAAATTTTTTCTTGTGTTTTTCAGGATTTCCTGTCATCTGTATGTGACAGACTTTTTGAGGCGCTATTTCCTGGTTCATCACACCCAACCAGATTTTCTGCACTAAGTATTCTAGGATCAGTAGCAGAAATATTTTCTGTTCCAAAAGGTGAGAAGCCTACTTTATAGGCTGTAGGAATAAGAGGTACTGAAGAAGATTCTTTTTTTGTTCCAACATCTTGATAATAGGTAACTTAAAACATAGAGACCACAAAAACTTGTGGATGGAAAGGACTGTATATGCTAGTGATATTATACTAAATAAGGAACAATTCAATTAGACAGTTTATAATGTTGTACTGCTGATATTTTAAACTTTCATCATAATGTGATGTCAACCCAATTCAAGAGGTATTAGTTAGAGGCTTTAAGTATTGATGACCTTGCTAAATCTTGTGGATCGTATGGCTGACATAAAAGTGTTTTCAGTCTTAAATTGTAACTTTTAAAAAAAAAGAAGTTGATTTTGAGGGGAAATACAAATGCCCTCTTGGTATATCATTTAACAAAACACCTAATAAATCACGAACACATTTTTATTATTATGAGTTTGTGGTATGTTGTTGCTGCTTTTTTAAAATGGAAAGCTATATTGAAAGTTGTTTATAATAGCAGCTTTAGGGTGTCAGGAGCCTGATGTTACTTCTGTAAAGGAGATTTAGCTGTTGGGCTCTGTGCTGGAATGTGGTGCACTTGTTTACATGTTAAAATTTCTGGTTTCTTTACTGCATTAGGTCAGTTGCCAAAAGTCACGACTCCTTTAAATCTAAATTAAAAGCAAAAAATTGTAATGGCTTCTATTTTAGGAGATTAATCCTGTGACAAAAAAAACCCAAAGGCAAGCCCCAAAACACACTGAGATTAATTATTTTCTGTTATTGCATACTTTCAGGAAAAGAACCTCTATTTTACCTTTGCTTAAAAATTATTTTCAATGCTGAATTTAATGTGAATTAATGAGATTCCAGTTTTGGAAGTGTTACTTTCTGTATTACTGACAGACATTTTTTGAGTATGGTAACCTTATTTTTTGAGGGTAAACATGACATTTAAGACCTATTAAGAGAAAAAAGTACTTATAAAATAGTGCTTTAGCTAAAATTTTATTTTAATGCTTCTTTTAGTATAGCAAGGCAAAATGTGAATACAGTGCTTATTCTGGAAAGAATTACAGCTAAACTATGTAAACCATTGATTTCTCTGAACAGGCCAGGTACAGGTTTTTCAGTTGGATCAGGAAATTAACTCTACTCGTGTCCAAACTTTGATCCAGTGTCTTGCCAGTACTTTTGAGGAAGTAAAAGTTCTGGCCTTTGGGCTTTTGATGAAACTACGTGATGTTGCATTTAATTTACAGGTATGTAATTGCAAGTTATTTGAAGGAAGTAATTTAATGAACTGTATTATACTAGGTACTTGGCTTGGATACAAAGTGCAATTGTTGGTCCACGTTGCCTACAGTGGTGCCCATTGCACACAGCTTCTGCCCTTACCCCTAAGGAGGTTGGTTTCACAAACGGATGAAAGAAGTTGGGAGGTTCACAGGGTATGACTGAACTGTTGGGAGAATTAGTTAATACAAGCTCCTTGCCTTGGCACTGACTTCTCTTTGTAAATGAGGCGTTTTAACGCGGTTACTCTTGTATTTTAGGAAATTAAGCTCTGTGTTTCTTTTTCTTTCTGACTGGGGTCAGATTACATTATCTGATTGTCACCTTTGAGCTCTCCCAAATTTTGCCCTGCGACTTGATACTGATTTTCCTGTTTATTACTTCATTAAAAGCTACTTTTAAATTCATAAGTACTGGTGGACAAATACTGCTTCCCGATAAGCTGTGCTCTTCTGTGATGTGTGTTAGCAGATAAAACACAGTATTTGGGGAGTTTTTATTTGTTTTTCCAACAACCCCCTTTTCTTGTGAAGTGTGATGTTTGGATACTGCTTTATAAATTAGTGTCCTCGTTCTCAGTGAGTACGTAATTGTATCTTTGCTAAATACATACATATGCATGTTTTGAGTCTTAAGGTGATCAGTGTACAAAATAAAGGTTTTCTAAGAAATATGTACCAACAAGCTTATTGAAAAGCAGGTTCTTAGATTCCGGGGTGCTAAGTAGCTTAATTAAATCAATATGGAAGCGGAATAAAATGAGCAATATTGTGGGTTTTTTCAGGATTCTGAAAACCTAGAGCTCCTGTTCCAAGCAGCAATGGATCTTAGCACAAGCACCAAGCCATATGATTGTGTCACTGCTTCCTATTTGTTGAACTTCTTAGTACATCACAAAGAATTACAGAATATTTGTTTGGCAAAATGGGTTAAGCGTAATCCCCAGGTGGATGAAAACACATCAGTAAGCATGGTAGAGAAGAACACTTTAGCAGGTAAGCTTTTGGGGAAATGAACCTCCATGTTTTTTATTATGTATTTGAAATATTCCTGCTTTTCCTTTGGTAGGAGGCATAGGAGGCATGATGAGTAAGAGGTACTTATTTCTAGTAGGATTTTAAGTATATTTTGTTTTGCTGTTAAGAAGTTGGGTGCCTTAGTAAGATCTTAATCTAATCCTATTCATTTTGAAGCTATCATGTTCTTAGAAGATGGCTTTTGTTACTATTTTGGTCAGAGGGAAGGTGACATTGGGGGCCCTGGTAGCTACCTGCATGAAGCTGTGAGAAAGAAGCCTCTGCTTCCTATTTAGAGCTCGCTCACGCAGAGCAAAGGCAGCTGTGGTTAGTCTGTGTCGTGTTCCAGTACTTGATACTTGCAGTGCTCCCCCGTGGAGGTCTCTTCACTTAGAAGCATTTTTTCGAGTTGTTTGCAGTACTGCACTTACGTTTCTGCAATAATTAGGCTTCGTTCACATGTAGAGTATTTTTCTTTGGATTAGGGCCTCTGCATGAAAGCTCAGAGGCTCTGGTAGATTGGGCAAATTCGTCTAACAGGCCTCCTCCACCTGTTATAAACTGAAATAAAACTAAAATCTTTAAATTCATCTGCAATAAAGCATTGGATGTAAAATGGAGTAAACTCACTATAGTTCATTTTTTGTGTCGTTATTGGCTTCTTTACCAATGTCTATTAATACTTTCTTCATGTACAGTGAAATATGATTTTGAGACATGGTTGAACTTGGAATAAATGAAACAAATGCATGGGTAACCTCATGTCTCATTGTTATAGAGTATCTCCCTTTGTTAGTTATCTGTATTTCATTATTTGGGTCTGTAATTCATTCTGATTCTGACACTGAAATGCCACATGGTATCAGCAAAGAAGGTATGTGTATACTTGAAAATTGGGCAGGATCTGTAGTGGCTAATGTAAGATTCAAATATTTAACTGTAAACTTCTGATATTTAATATTCTGCTGAACTGTTTGTTTTATTAACATGGCTCTAAGGGTGAAGTGTGACTTTTAGTATGTGGTAGGTAACTTTTGACTTCATCATGAGCTGCAGGATTGTTCCCGAGTATAGAATCTGAGCTGTACTTTTCACAGCTGCTCTTTGATTCAGATAAACAGACTAAATTGACTATAACAAGTATTGCTGGAGTTTAGGTAGCTGAAAATCAACAGTAACTCTTACTTAAATGACAAAAGAGTAAAAAGTACCAACAAGGAAACTGCTGTGCATTTTCCATTGAATTATTGTGTAAACAGGCTTTATTCTTATTTTTTTAGATTTATTTCTTAGAAAATGCAGTATATGTATGTATAATGTAGATCTGTACTTTTTAAACTTTTAGTTATCAAACTTTTGTTGGTGAATGTCGAAGAAGAAATACTTCAAGCTAAGAAGTCTCTGCTTCAAGCAGCAGCATCCTTCCCAATGTATGGGAGAGTGCATTGTATAACTGGGGCTCTGCAGCAATTACCTTTGGAGTAAGTAAAACATAGTGCTAAATAGTAAATGAAATTCCATATTTAAGAACTGTGTAAGAGCTGCTCAGGAGAACATAAAAGCATACAGAATACTTGTAAGAAAATCCAGTACCTGTGGCTTTTAAAATGCTGTCTGGCTGCTGCACTGTTTAAATAGCTCTTCTATGTGTTAAACTCAGTCTTACAACTTTTGAAACTGTATTCTATTTATAGTTTTCCTAAATACTGTTGCAGATGTGTTTGTATTTTTGGTTGTTTCTTTTAAATGTAAAATTAGTTTTAATCCGTATTGGGTTGTCTGTGATTTTGTTGTTCTTTGCTGTTTGATTTTTTTTTAAGTAACTTGGCATTGGTGGCTGAATGGAAGGAAATGGTGGCCAGGCTCATTCTGATGTCATACAAACTCTCTGCTGTAGTATCGCCAGTAGTGCAGAGCTCATCACCAGAGGGTCTTATTCCAATGGATAGTGATTCAGGTAAACAAACAAACAGCAAGTCAAAAGAATTCTCTTGAAGTGTGGAGCCCCTGAGGTTCTGTTTTCCTACAGCTGTTCAGAACTAGAGCCAGCAGCCCTCCCTTTCAATTTCTTATTTTATGTTAGAATCTTAAGTCACTCTTTTTAACTTGTGATATAGATTGTCTTGTCTGCTGCACTAAAAAAACCCCACATCTGTGGATTGTGGTGTTGCATCTGTTTGAAAATAGATGAATGTGAAATTCAGTTTTCTTTCTTCCTTAATGCTTGTAATCACCATAGTTTTGTATTTGTTTTTCAGTGCTAATAGTCTTCTTTTGTACTTACGTGCCCAAAGTGGATTACATATGTATAAAGAACTAGAAGTAAAAAAATAAAACTGTTTTAAATATGTCTCTTGTTTAATTTGTAGAAAGTGCCGGTCGTCTGCAGATGATTCTGCATGAGATACAGCCACAGGACACAAATGATTATTTTTTGCAAGCAAAAATGTTGAAAGAACACTGCAAAGTAGAATCTGAAAATCTAGCTGACCACAGGCCAATGGAAAATATTTGCACAGAAATGAGAGGTAAATCCAGTGCTGTGTTAGTAATTAAATCAAGATATTCTTTATAGACCAGGCATGTTATATGAGTGATCAGAATTAGAAGTTCCTTGCTCCATGCAGTGTTTCAGTTCTTCAGTAAAGCTAGTTATTCATGGGCATGGTTTTAACAACTAATTCACTGTGTTTCTGGAAGATTGTGGTTAATCTCTCTTAGAACATAAGTGGAAATGAGTTGTTTTGATACTGGCCTAGACTCGATTGCCTTAACTGCACTGGCCAGGCAATCTTTAACACCTTTTCTGTTATGCAACGCTTTTAATATGTTTCTTGTTGAAAGGTGTCAGTGTGATGTGTTCCTTTCCGGTGTACACAAGGCTAGGGGGAGTAATAAGTGCATGCAGTAAAACTTATTGCATGAAATTACATAAGTAGAAGCTTCTGTTTGAAAGCTTCCAGTGGTAAAATGTTAGTGTTTGTCTACATTAATGAATAATAGCTATGAAATTGAGCCTTAGACTAATAAAGAAATTGTAAACTTTGGCATATTTAGTGTGTACCAGAATAAATTTAGAGAATATCTGCATGCTTTTAAATTTAATAGTTTATGCAAGCTTTTTAGGTCTTAAATATTTGAACTTTCTTTCCTTACATGTTTTTGGTTTTTTTTTTCCCCCCGTTTAAAATAGTTTTAGTTGGGCCATGTGTTTTGTTTCATGAAAAGAAGTTTGTAAATATGTTAAAGTGTCACAATGGCCACCAGATGGGGATGTTGCGTTAGAAACGTGATGCCTTTGCCAGGCCCCTTCCTATGGAAGTACCTGAGTTAAAATACAAGTAACACCCGTCGAGTGGTGGATTGATGATTGATATGGAGTTTCTTGGAACCTTGCTCCAAAATTTTAGGTGTTTGTATAGTTCAGTCTGCAGGTGAATACAAGCTGTGATCAATAGACCTCTACTCTTAGAAATAGCAATTTCCTGGTGAGATGGTGTACTGCTGCCTGATGAGTGCAAGCAGTTGGCATCAGCAAAACTGAATTATCTTTTGGATTAGCGAGTTTAGAAATGTTTTTTGTGGTTAATTGTGCTTTGTAAGAGGATTAGGCTAAATGAAGTTTAAATCACAAGTCTACATCCGAGAACCTTGATTTACACTACACTATTACATTTGTTGATTTTTGTTTTTAAGGTAAAGAAAGGCAAACATGTGATGTCACAGCTCAGATGGTTCTGGTATGTTGCTGGAGAAGTATGAAGGAAGTATCTCTGCTCTTAGGGACACTGTGTAAACTTTTGCCTTCACAGGCTACATCTGAACCTTCAGATGGGTTGATTACTGTAGAACAGGTAGGGAAGTAATTTTTATTATAAAACCTTCACTTTTGGGGTGGTGGTGATGGGGATGGCGATTTTCAGAAAACATTTTTCTTAAATCTACCTTCTGTGTGCAAAAAGTGTTCTTGTTTGTTTTATTGACATGTTCTTGTGGTTCTCTTGTTTTGTTGTACTTAGTTAACAGTGTATCAAAACGTGATATTTAGAAGGCATAACTCTAGTAGTAACAAGAAAGTGAAGTAGCTATATATAGCTATCAAAAGGAATATTCGTTCTAATTGTATTAGACTACGTAGAAGATACATGCTGCATTTAGGGATACCAGTGCCTGCCTGTTTGCCTGCCTCCCTGCTGGCCCATATATATTAAGCATTAATGAAGTTGCTAAAAATTTTCTAGGCTGACTTCATACTAAAAATGTATTGCTTTGCTTCTTTTTGAACTCTAGATGTTGGGATTTTACTTAAAGCTCTTTGTTAACTGAACTTCAATAACTCTGAAAGTCAAACATGCTGACTAGTCATAGTCTTGTTCTCTGTAGGAGACTGAATTGTGAATTTGTATGTTATGTGACTCTCTTTTCTCTGTATTTTTTTTTTTATATAAAAGATCAGAAATGTGAACATGCCATCTGGGTCTCTTGTAGAATGTTGAGTGCAGTGTTTACAAGAAATTAAATTACCACAGACGTTTATTTGGAAAATATTTTGGCTTTATTAAATTTCTGTTCTTAATTGATGACCTTTTCATTTCCATATGGTTTCAGCAAAACCAGTCTTTACATGGAAGATTGAAATATGCAAGACATACTACTCTTTAACCTCTTTTTCTTTCCAAGAGAAAATATTTATCTTTTCCCTAGGTGTTAAGACTTTCCATCTTAAAATAAATAATAATATAATGTACTGCAGATCTTATTTCTTATGTTATCTAATGTTGTGGTGCCATGAAAATGTTGTATCTTTATTCTTCCATTGTCTCTAGTCTTCACGTTTTCATCTGGTTAACAGCTGTGCTTGTATTGTTGCAGAGGTCTGGAGGGTAGATGAGAGAACAGATACATGTTTTCACCATTATGTCCCTTAATCTGCTCCAAGTCAAAAAGGACTTGGTATTTTAGAATGAGTCAGCTCTAACTGTAGCATCTATCTTTATTTAGAAAGCAGAAGTGATATTATTAAGCAGCATACCTTCTTTTACTATAGATGCCTCATTAGATTCTTTATGCTTCTGATGTTTTCCTGTAAAACAGAACATCCGTGTTCTGATTTGAAGAATGCTAATTGATGAGAAGTCAGTTTGAAATCCTGATTTTCCTCAGGCTTGCAAGGAAATAGACAAGGAAATAGAATTAGACTGAATCTATAACAAATGTTATAGAAAAAAGTATGGGCATTTTCTCTGTGCTTTTTGTATCTGACCTTATCCTATTGTACCAAAGAAAAAGAAAAAAAGAGGGGATTTCATCATAAATGAGTAGAAATGTCAATGCAAAACCTCTTGTGGTTCCAGACTTTTAATAAACACTTTTCAATGTAGACAAGTAAGAGATGTGGATTTTGTTATCTCATGCATATTGAGCTTTCCCTTAAAGTTGCCCATTCTTTTTCTTCTGTAAATATTAAAAGAGATTTAAGACTGCAGAGGGAAGGAGAACCCAAGAGAAACCTTGATCATATTGCCTCGAATCAAGGCTGAATAATTGTTGAAAAAAATCTGGTAGCACCACTTGGTCTGTGTCACCCTGTTACAAAGCCTTCTTCATCTCGTTACCTGGCCACATGTCTAGATTGGTAACTCTGTGAAGTTGTACCTTACCGAGTGGGTGTATTGTCACGAATTTATTCACACAAAGGTAATAGCATTTAATTTGCACATAGTCCTTTGATTACTTTTGTCTCCTTTTTTAATTGAGTGTGCAGATGAGAAGACTTATCTTTTGGTTCTAGTCCACTTTAAGAGATGGCTCAGCAGAACTGAGCTTCTTGGTGGGCAGTGGTGTTAGCCACTAATTCTTAATTCCTCCTTGTAGCTGTTAATGCTGTTTGTTGTGGTATTATGTAGGAAAAGTTGGCAGAGAGGTGTCTCGATACTTTTTTTTGTTGTTGTTGAAGTTAGGACAATATCGAATTTGCATTTCTCTTGTCTTTTGAGTAAGAGATTGGGATTGTGTGGCATTTGAATGCCACTGTGCACTGCATGTCTTCAGCTGTTTGGTGTGGAGTTGGGGTATAGGTGAGTCTGAAAATACTGTAGGTGAACTGGCAGTCTTCAAAGCCCAAGCCGTTTTGCAATGTCTGTCTTGCTTTTAAAAACAGACATAGGAAGTGCCTAGTATATCTGGAGGAATCTTTCTATTCAATTACATGTTCTCCCTTTCATTTACCATCTGACCCTAAAAGTCCGGAAATGGCAGGCTCAGAGCTTTGCCCCCTTCAGACAATCAAAACAAAAAGTATCGAGTCCTAGTAACCACATAAAGATACCTCCTGAAGACTCTGTGTTGATTTTGTCATATGACCTGCAAGTCATGAGACAATCCTCAAAGCCTGAAGGAGCTTTTATCTCTTTCTAAAACTCCTATTTCTCTCACCTGTGAAGTTTTGGGAGATAAACTTGTCAGAACCGTGTACCAAAGTGAAAAGAAATGGGCAGCAGAAGTAAAGACTTTATTACTGTCCTAGTATCAGGAGTTCTGCTTGTGTTAACCCCAGACTATTCAAGGAAGAATGTGTGGGTTAGATGACTGGGCAATGGGCTGGCTTGAAAATTGGCTGAAAGACAGAGCTCTGGGGTTTGTGGTTAGAGACACAGAGTCTAGTTGGAGGTCTATAACAAGTGGTCATCCTACTGCCCTACTCTGCCCTGGTGAGGCCGCATTTGGAGTACCGTGCCCGGTTCTGGGCTCCCCAGTTTGAGAAGGGCAGGGAACTGCTGGAGAGGGTACAGAAAAGAACTAGAAAGATGCTTAGGGTACTAAAACATCTCACTTATGAAGAAAGGCTGAAGGGGGATATTAGCAATGCTTATAAATACTTAAAGGGTAGATGTCAGGAGGATGGGGCCAGCCTTTTTTCAGTAGTGCCCATTGACAGGACAAGAGGTAATGGGTACAAACTTGAATGTAGGGAGTTCCATTTAAACATGAGGAGGAACTTTTCTGAGGGTGACAGAGCGCTGTAACAGACTGCCCAGGGAGGTGTTGGAGTCTCTGTCTCCGGAGACATTCAAAACCGCTGTGCAGCCTGCTCTAGATGATCCTGCTCTGGCACGAGGGTTGAACTAGATGATATTTAGAGGTCCCTTCCAACCTCTAACATTCTGTGATATTTAAAACAGAAAAAAACCTCTCAATCCACCTCTTCTCCAGTTCTTAATGTAATCAGTCTATCTCCTCTGGCGTTTAGTGTGGTTGGCAGGAGTTCACTGGCTACTAGTTGTTTCTAACTATGAGATGCTTTTGCAGTCCTTTATGGGTTTAAGGCATCTTCTCCTAATGCTTTGAAAAAATACCCTCTAGACTGTAAGACCTTGCTTTAGTGGCATCTCATTGCAAGAAAAATAAGATACAGGGGCACAAATGTACAACCATTTTTCAAAGTAGGAAGTCTGATCTAGACCTTGAAAGCTGATGAAAATTATTTGAAAAAAAACAAACCAACACAAAACCATATCTTGTAGAATGAGATTGTGTGCAATTGCTTCCAAACAGCTTAAAAACCAGCTATCCTGGTAGAGCTCTAGTGAGTAACTATTGGTGAAAGTTTAGTTATAGCATTTAGGTTTTTGAGACTTAGAAATATAGCTGTCATTATTATATACATACAACATCTTTCTTTTTATTTTGAATTTATTTCTTGTGGTCAGAGGCAATTATGCAGGATCTTAGAACCTTAAAAATAGCTCAGGTATATTTGTTTCCTTTTGACACATTTTTTGAAGATTGAATTGCTTTTTTTTCCCACAAATATGCTTGGATATGTTTGTTTCTGCTGTTATGATTTAGTAGGTATTTTCCTTGGGATTTTGGGTAAGAGTGAAGGCAAACAAGAAGGATTCTAAGTTTGTTTCCTCTGAAAATCAGACTTGTCCCCTTGTTTTCTTTAAATCTGAGTGTGTTCCTCTTGGACAAATTGCAAATTCTATGTCCTTCATTTTTTTTGACACTTTATTAAGGACATAGCACTATCCCTTTAATCTGAAAAATTAGGTAAAATATTTGTTATCCTTAAAGTAAGTGTGTTTCTATGATAGGACTTGTAGTTTTGCTTTTTGCAGTGACCTTTCCAACCAGGGGAAGGATTGCTGCTGTTAATTGCAGAAGTATCTTGTGTATATATAAATGAATTGTCTATAAGTAATTTTAAATAGCTTTTTTTCTTTTTTTTCTTTTTTAGGTTAAAAATATCGGAGATTACTTTAAACATCATCTGCTGCAGTCAAGGCACAGGGGTGCATTTGAATTGGCATACGCTGGCTTTGTGCAACTTACTGAAATGCTTTCCAGGTAGAAGATTGGCAATTTATTCTGTTTTTAATATGATAGTTTTACCAAAATATGGCATCAGTCCTGAAAGTTGCAGTGCAAGCAGCAGATCTTTGATTTCACAGATTTTGAGTTTGGTGTTGACATGACTATGACCTTGGACTGCGATACTGAGTTCTGAAGAGTAGACATTTTCTAGGGTGGCTTGTACCTTGAAGAGCAATGTGTTTCTGAGGCTGGCTTCTTGTTATTTGTCTGAGGAGTGCCAGGGGCAACATGGAGACTGGCTTTATGAAGAGCAGGAATCACATTACTTATGTGCAAAAGCATAATACTGCAGGCCTATTGAGAGAGTAAGAAACCCCCTTTTTCCCCCCAGGTAGGGACCAATTGCAGTGATTTGAAACACCGAATTATGCGTATACTCGTGTAGAAAGTGGATCTGGTCATGTGAAGTGAACCTTACGGCACAAACCGCTGACATCCAGGAAGGCCAAATCCAAGACTGACCCTTTATTCTTAACACACCATTAATGTTTGATGGGAGAAAATACAGCTGTATGAGCTAGGCAGTGGGATTTAGGTTTAACTTTGTTTTGCCAGGCTTTTTGTACTCATTGCTGCTCACTGCAGAAAGGGTTTTGGGCATGTATGAAATTCTAATAATTGTGAGACAGACAGACAGAAATTTGTGGAAAAACGCTTACTGTACTGCATCTTAAGTAATTTGTGTATCAAGTTACTCTGTTATATTTTAATTAACAACACTGTTTGTTTGATCTGGTAAAAAAATTACTATTTCATTCTGGAAAATGACATTTGAGACCGAGACCGCCGTTTTTACGTGGTAAAGCTTCATTATTCTTAAAATTTAGGACCACCTGCTTCTTAAGACAATATTCTTCTTGCCAGACCATAAGAAGATGAAGCTGCCAATTTTAAGGGAGTAGTCATCTCCATTGCAAAGTCAATAGTCTCTAATGTTTCTAACTTTAAAGTAATAACTCTTTTACCTTTAAAAAAAGAAGTCTTAGTGGGTGACTTAGCAAGGTAGAATTACTTGTGGCAAAATCAAAGCAATATGGTTTTAATGGATTCTGAAGTTTATTGGATTTCAGTATATTTCTCCTCTTTCTACTACTATTGAAAGGGGAAAACCCCCTCACTTAACTTAGGAATAAAATATTCCATATGCTAGTAGCAACTTGTAAACACTTCCTTAAAGCTTTTCTTTGTGTTCTTCTGCACCACAGCAGATATGAATATTCTTGTGGGGTGTTTGTTTTAGTACTAAGATAACACTGGAGAGAGACAAGCACTGTTCTTCGCATGACTAAACTAAGACATTTAAATTCTGCTTAGCTAGGAAGGTAAGATCAGCCTCAGACAGGGTGAGAAGGTTTTGCAGTCTGTGTTGGTGTGGGTGAAGAGAACTGCAGAGACCCATGGAGGAGATCTATGAGATGTTTTGCGTGGTCTCAACCCTAGAATTGTATCGTTTTTGTGTACCCAAAACTGAGTGAAGGAGCACATTCCAGAAGGAACACATCCCAGGAGTAATCATGAAAGTCTAATTATCAGCAGCAGAAAGAGAAAAGTCAAAGAAAAGAGGATTTGCTGTTAGTTTCCAGATTAATTGGATTGCTTCTGTCACAGGCTTGGGAGGGGAAGTGCTGGGAGGTGAGGTGACATACCCCTTCTGAAGCCATGTTTTTCTTGTGTTCTGGACTGGTGGTTTGTATGCTGGCTGCTGTTTTGAAGAGATGCTACCCTTAAAAAATGGGGAGAAGGCATGGCAGCTGTTGAGGAAATCCTAACAGAATTACTGAACAGTGAGAAGTGTGCCTCTATCTTCTGCTGACCTGTCTGGCACTTCCTGTGACCTCTGTTTTCTGCATTACTAATTTTCTGTTTATTTTGTAAAAGAAGAAAAGGAAGATTTCATTGCAGGTTAAAGCCTCATTTGTTGTTCAGTATCAGATTTTTAGCCTAACTAAACTCTTGCTTTAATAAGAGGAGGGTAAAGGAGTGGTTAGATGTAGACCTATTAGATTTTAGTTTTCACATCATTCCCTGCTGCCTTTTAGTTTTTCTTCTTAAATTCTTTGTTTCAGTAACCTAGGTAGAAAACTTGAGTGTCATCTTACTGTAAGGTCGCACTACCTAATCCTGAATAGAATTATAGTTTATATTTTCAGGTAAATCAACTCCTGCATGGTTTAGACAATGGCGATTGTATTGCCCACGGTGATTAATTCTTTTTTTCTACTCTGAATCATGTGTCGAACCAGTGTGACAGGTTTTAATAACAATGTCCTGTTAATAGAAATTTTTGTAACAGTGAATGATCCTTTTGGAACATTGACCTAAGATTAATAAGCTGGTCTTGCATACTGAATATGGTACATTTCATTGAAATGATGAGCACGAGCAATTGAAGTAGACTTGAGTTCTCCTTGTCCTTGGAAGTCCTTTGCTTTCAGGCAGTGCTGAGTTTTATAACTGCAGAGGAGGAGTATTTGATGATAGGAGAGCAATTTAGTTTGTTTACCAGAAGTTTGGCTGACGTGTTTTAAAAAGAGCAGTATGTCTTGTTTTTCGCTCCTTCTACTGCTCCAAGATATGCAGGGGTACTTACTATGAGGGGCTTCAGTTTTCCTTTGTATGGTTATAAACATAATGTTATATATTAGTGTAAGAGTTACGCATCAACTACTGTGTGAAAACAAAGATATGAATCTGTGAGGTGTCACTTCCTACACAGTTACTGATGTACATATGTCTTTGTTTTCTTCTCCAGAGCAGGATAATAGTTCTTGGCAGAAGAGAACTGTTGCAGTGCTGAAGCACAAAATCATGTTTTCTGTTCAGTGAAATATTTTTTCCTAGTGGCACTTAATAAGTAAGGTTAATATAATCTCTACCAGCATTGGAAAAATCTGCAATTCCTTTTTTAATTTGTCTTATTTATTAAAAAAATATTTGAATGTATGCTTGGAGATGTTCACATATAGTAAGAAATATTTCTTAAGGTCACTGATTGCTTTTCTTTGACTCTGTCCTAGCATCTCATGTATTAGTTTCATGTTTCTTATGTATTTGTTTCATGTAGATGTAACAGCGAGAGTCTGTGCAAGATGCCAGAGCAGTGGCTGAGCTGTGTGTTAGAAGAAATCAAATCTTGTGATCCTTCATCTACACTATGTGCAACCAGACGTAGCGCAGGAATTCCATTCTACATACAGGTAACAAGCAATGTTACTACTTCTTACTTAATTACTTTTTTTAATGTAATTTCTGGTGAATACACGTATGTGTTTTTCTTACTTCAACTGCTTTTGATCAAACAGTTACTTTTTTTTTTTTTTTTGAAAGACTTTGCCTTTGTGCCATCCATAAGCTACATGTGATTAAAATGTGCTTGGCACTGCTTAGCACTGCAGTTTTATTGACTCTTGAGATTTTTGGCTTGTGGTAGTTTCAAATAGCATTTCAGAAGACTGAGCTTAGACTCTCTGTGGCCGTTGTAATCCTGGCAGATTCATAAATTAGTTCACAGGTGACGTAAGGCTCCGTTAAACACATAACTCTATACTTACTCCATGTGAAGAGGGAAGGTGGTAAAATGTGAGCAGACCATTGTGGAATTGTAAAATGCTGGCCTAGAAGAGACTACGAAGAACTTGAGAAGTCCACTTAATGGTAATATGGCAGGATCAAGTAACAGTCACACTAACTGGTGTAGACTGACAATCTTGAGTGCGATGAATGAGTAGGTTTCTGAAGACTTATATCCATGAGCGTGGGGCCAGGATCCCACAGTCATCCTGCTCTCTGTGTTACTGTCATCTCCACACATCTCAGCCAAGCACAAACCTGACGGCTGATGGGCTGGCTGGCAATGTTTTGTCTCTGCTCGGAGTACCACCTCCTACCAAGTGCATCATAGTAGTACACAGCAGTTCATCTGCGTCAGCCCGGGGTTGGTCACTGCAGAGTTGGTCCTGCGGGTTACTCTTAACCGGTTTCCATTCCTTTGCTTCTTAAAGCGGCCATGAGTGCTTTCCTCTAAATTAACCTCCGTCATTGTAATTTTCAACCAGTTTTCTAAGACAAGAATCCAAGATTAACTACACAATTTGTAACTTTCTCTGCTCGCTGAAGTATAGGCTCAAGAATGTTCCAAGAATCTGAGGGACTGCTGGGAGCAAGCTCTCCCTGCCAGAATAATTTATCTTGCTTGTTTTCTGCTTAGTTTGCCCTGAGAAAGTTGAGGCAGCCTGCTTCTGTCTGACCTCTCTTCTATCAGTCACTGCCTGCTCCTGCCTTTGCTCGATCTGTGTGTGCTACACAGCAGGGATCAGAAGTAGGGCATTGATTTTACAGACATTACTCCTTTTCAGTTTCAGCAGTTAAGGATCTTTACTTTCATATTTGTAAGTTATCTGCAAAATGAATTTGGTGATTTCACGTCTTCTGGTTTCCCCATTCACACCATGATGTTTGAATCCAGTGGGCTAGTGTTAATCCCTAGAATGTGAAAAAACGAACAGACTTGAATCAAATTTCCGTGAAAAAAGTTACACTGCTTAATAGAAGGGTTAGGTGGGATCTCGTGGTATCCTGTTGCAAAAAACCATGTATATAGTCTGCAGTTGGCCTACTTGACTGAATCCATATTGCAAAGCTCATGTTGTGCCACTGCTCATTGGATAAACATGCTTCTATTTTGGCAGCTCTGGAAGTATATGAAGTTAGGCTAGTCAATTGATAAGCAGGTTTGAAATTAGCATTGATATCAGCCTGAAATAATCTTATTTTCAAATTGTAATTTTATTGTCAAGAGAGACAATAATGTTCCTTGGCTGTAATTCTGAATGTGCCTGTAGCACTCAGTAAAATGGATTAAGCCTTAAATAACATGTTGCATTTAGATAATAAAAATACGAGTTGTAATGCATATCTCAACAATACCATAACAAGGTTATTTTATTAATGCATAAAATCAAGATTCGGTGTGGTCTCCTTGCTGTCTGTTCCCTGTGGCATTTATTCTTATCTTACTAAGACACATCTGTTTTAGTGATAATATGTAATTTTTAAGGTTATGAGCATTTTAAATGACCTATGTAAAGTAGAAGTATTATTACCTCGTAATACAAAGGTCCACCTCCAATTAGTGGGTGAGGAAATGGTGGGAAAATACTAGTTACAGCTTCAGCATTTTTAGGGTATGAAATTCTAGTCTTCAGTTCATTCTTCTTTATTTCATACTTCATGAATACTTTTTTTTTCCTTCCCTATTTGTTTCTCCCTTCATTAAACGTACTGATAGACTGTCAGTGACTACTTCTGGGTTTCTTCCTAACTTCTATACTTCATTTGGCTTGCGGTTGATCCATTTGGATGTTCTTATGTGATGTACAGTACTATTAAATACCTTGTTTAAACTGCTGCTGAACAGGCTCCAGGCCCCAAAACACAGATGGATAATACTTTTTTATTAGAAATAGGTGATTTATGATTATACATTTTTATATGAAGTTGGACAAATTC
>NW_009719148.1:0-48910 GCF_000703405.1 Apaloderma vittatum | reverse complement strand
CTAGACAGAGAGGGAAAGACTGCTTTAACTCCAGTCTTGAATTTTAGAGGACTAAACTACTCTATTTTTGTCTCAGCTGGATGTCCTCCTACCCATTGAAGTACTGTTTGGAGATGGATGCATCTCTTCTCTCCTTTTTAAAATGCACTGTTTCATCCTATTTTGCAAACCAGAAATTGTTCCTTGGCCCAGCCTGTGTTGTCTTAAATGTGTGTGTTATTAAGCTAAGAAAAAAATCCATACTGGGAAATGTAACTTTGAACAATACTGCAGATACTTTTGCTGTAATAAAACAATCATTTTTTTCGATGTGTGGTAAATTATGTGTTACATACAAGCAGATTTTCTTTGGCAAATGGATGGTGTATGAGCGAAATTTTCATTAGTGAAATGTTGAATGTTGAGAGACTTTGGACAAAACTAAGAGTTAAAACTGAAACTTACACTTGCAAAATTTTCTTTAGTCTTTGTGTATGGTTAGAAGCTAGGTATATGGTAAATACAGGAACACAGAGCAGAACCGGTAGTCAAGAGAAGTGGCTAGAAACACCTGATTTTAAAAATTTGTTTATTTTTTAAATTTTTGTAGGCTTTGTTAGCTTCAGAACCAAAGAAAAGCAAACTGGATTTGCTGAAAATGACGATGAAAGAATTGATATCTTTGGCTGCACCTTTGAATGCATCAAGTGTAATTCCACAGGTAAAATACAGCCTCTCGTCAGAAGGCAAATGTCAAAAATGTGCTTGCATTACTTCAAGCAGCTAAGGAGATTTGTGTGGTTTCAATAAGAATATTTTGGTTTTGATATCTATAGCTAGATTTTAAAATGTGTTTACATGTGCAGAGGTTATGCAGTCACTGGAATTTGCAAGTGAATAAGATGCTAAAAAAAGGATTGAGCATAATTTCATTTTTTTCTACTACAGCAAATACTCATTTTCATTTTGAATTTGTATGATCAGTTTAGCACCTCTGGTGTATTTCTAAATAAACAGAAGAGTAATTTCCTTTTTACAGTGAAATTAGCAAGCAAGTATTTGTTTACATTTAGAGTAGATGAGTTGCATAAAGCATATTGTATGCAGTAAAATACTACACGAAAAATGATTTTTATATGCATACTTAGTAACTTCTGAAACTTAAATATATACATTTGGAATGCATTAAAAAATTATTTTGAAGCCAGGGTCTTTATCTTCAATGCGTTGTTATCAGATACTTAAATCTTTGTGTTTGTAAGTGCAGGCCATAATTTGTTGACAGTACATAGAAGCATGTTGTAATGGCTCTGCCAGATCTGCTGGTATAAATTTACGTAGCCTTGTCAAAGTCTGAAGCTGCACAGATTACCACCTTCCCCTACAGAGAGCAGAGAAATATCAGAAAATGCTCCATATGGTGAAGCAAGCCCGGCTGTCAGTTTTAACTTAATACTGTCCTCCTGTGAGTTGTAGTTTATTTTTTCTCACAGTATCTACAGCTTGTCAAGAATGTTGGAAAAGATGATTGTAGACTTTGAAAGTTATTTTTACAGCTATGATAAGCTAAGGAAAAAAGAACGCTGGCCGTCGCTTGCGGTGCCTGAACTGTACTTGTTAGAGGCATATATTTTTAAACTGAAATTGTTTTTTACTGTGTTTACTGCTGCACCATTTTAATGCATTTTTAATTGTATTTAATACAGAAATGAGGCAGTGTAAGTGTGCATATGGATTATTTTTGTTTTGCATGTTCACTGCTGTAATTAACATACATTATCTTTAAGATATTTTCCAATGAATATATATTTTTCTCATATATTTCTTCTACCCCCACAGGTTCATGCTCTAAATATCCTTCGGGCACTGTTCAGGGATACACGTTTAGGTGAAAACATCATGCCTTATGTTGCAGATGGAATACAAGCAGCAATTCTAGGTTTTATGTCATCTGTCTGGGCAGTAAGTTAATTCCTAATTTTGTCTCTCTTACTTAAAGCATATAGAGCAGTGCTGTTTAGGGAAACTTTGGTAATGTTTATAAAGAGCAGTTCCATGATCTCTGGAATGTTAACATGGTGTAGTACTGTAAGATAAAATAAAAAATAATCATAGAATCATGTTCTTATAGGATCATAGAATCTTAGAATCATATAGAATCATAGAATATTGCTGTGCCGTGCCTCTTATAGAATCATCATTCATATTCTTTGCTTTTTCCCTTTAGGTAAGAAATTCATCTACACTTCTTTTTAGCGCTCTGATTACAAGAATTTTTGGGGTTAAAAGAGGGAAAGATGAAAATTCAAAAAAAAATAGGTAAGCTTCACTTGGTACCAATTGTAAGTTTGCAAAACATGATCTCAGCCAAAAACAACTTCAAAATGATGCTTGCTTTACAGATATATTTGAAACATGATGTTACAAAAACATCTAGCTTCGCTTAAACTCTGCTGCCAAGAAATAAGTGGCAGGGCTAAAAATATCTGCTGTTAAGCACTGAGAGTTAATTTGTACTCAGGTGAAATTCACAGAGGGGAATATCGCTGAGATGTTTTCATTCCAGGGGATCTTCCAAATGCCCACTGGTCTCTCTTATGGTCACAAACTAGCCTGATTGCTCTTGACAGCAAGGAAAAGGGGGTGAAGGAGAACATGTGCATTCCCTTACCTCTAGAGCAGGCCTGGAGGTAATCTCACTCCTGCTCGTTTAAGATTTTTTTCCCTTTAGTCGTCTTACTCTAGAACACCCTGTCACTCCTTCAAGTCTCTTTCTTCTAAGCTCCAAAAACTAGCCAAAATTGCTTCCCTTCCAAGGGATTCTGCCCTAGGGCTCTGCAGTCCTGCTCAAGATCTTCTACTATTTCACTTTCATATTTAAAACCAATTCTCCTCTTACTCTTAAACCTCCCCAGTCCTGAGCATTCCTATTTCTCTGCGCCCTCCAGTTAGTGCACAAGCACCCCCATGTTTTCTTTGGCCTTCAGCCTCTTCCTTTAACTTCTGCAGCAAATGAAGCATGCCCATGCCCTGTGCTCTGTAGCTGAGATTCCTGCTCTAGTAGGGATGTGAAAATAACCCCGGATGCAGAATAAACTCATTAAAAAATGCTCCTGGGTGAGTGTGCGGGGCCACAGAGTGGTCACACTATGGATATTATGGTAACCATTTCAGGAACTCCTAATGGGTTTTCAAATCACACACAAGCTATGCAGTTTCTGAAAGGAGGCAATTGTTACGACTTACCTTCAAAAATTCCACTTTTTTATTTTTATTGTACAGAGGTTTCATAGTGTTGATCTATGTAGCTGATATAACTGTCATGCACATTATGAGAAACAATATCCTGGCACAATACTATTCGTTCATCTTTTAGATGATAGATAGTTGCCTTATTAGCTGTTTGAAATAATTAATTTCAGGTGCCATTTGAAAAATTAATTACTATGCATATATGAGTGTGAGTAAGAAAGACAGGTGGGAAACTGGAGGGAGGCTTCCCTTAGAAGATACTACTTCTTCCAGAAAGAATTTGAAATGTTGTCTCCCTTACTGCATGACATTATCCCTGCTTTGTTTTAAACCCAATTCATTTCTCACCCAAATAATTTCTCACCCAAATAATTTCTCACCCAAACCTGGAATTCACTCCCATAACCCTTTAAACCCAAGCAGAGCAATAAAAACTGTTTCTCATTTCTTGCCTTCTCACCTTGGTTCAGTATCGGTATTGAAAGATGTTAATTTTTTGTTGGATTTTTTTGTGGTTTGCTTTTTTTTTAAAAAAAAAAAAAAAGATATTGAGCAGTTATTGAAAAAGATGTGTACCTCAGCTCTTTTAAGCTTGTATTGTGGGGAAAAACTTGACAGTAACTTCTGCAGTGGGAAGGCAAACTGACTGCTCGAATACATGCGGTATGGTGAGAGATGTAATCTGAGCTTTCTGTTTGTGAAGCTGCAGAAAGTAATGCATTTGAGCATCTCTTGGGAATGGGAGATACCAGAATGAAGGAACTTGGATATGGTTGAATTGAATTCATTAAAAACAATGTTAATTTTTATGTAACTGGCACTGTTGACTGGCTGCTCTGAAGACTTTGTTTGCAGTAATTTCTTTGTGGTTATTCTGACCGAAAGGTGTCAAAGCTGGGCTTTTCCTTCCTCCATTTAGTAATTGTTCATTAAGCACTGTATGCGGTCAGTTCTACCATTTCCCAGGTGTAGTTTTTAATACCACAAAACAGGGAGGGGGAAAAACACTTGGAGGACGGGTCAGCGGAGGGGGGAAGGTGTGAAAACAGGCAGAGACCGGATTTCAGGTTTCTGACTCTTTCTCTACAGGAGACACTGGTTTAGCAGGAGAACGGTGTAGAGGTTGCTTCGCTGTTCTGTTCTTCCTCAGATCCCTGCCGGTGGGTTTCAGGTGGGCTGCGCTTGGGGAGAGGTTCCGTGTTTCAGGGGTTTGGCACCACGAGGTGTCACCGTTGCTGCGCAGCTCCCTGCAGCCTCAGCCCTAGGGTGCAGCTGCGCTTGGGCATTTCTCTTTCGGACCTCTAAACTTCTTTTCTTTTTTTTCAGTGTTTTGCTGGAACAGAATTCATATATTAATTTCCTCCCCCCACACACACACTTTTTAAATTTCGCAGTTTACTTCAAAAGCATTTTAGCAAGGTAGGAGCTTGTGTGAAAGTCATCTGGGTTTGAGCTGCTTGTTCTGTTGCCTGCAGGACTTTCTGTTTGTGTTAAGGGGCATCTGTCTGGGGACAGAGGCAGAGACCAACTCTCTGATGCTGCCAGTAGGACCTTGCGTAGGTTTCCAGTTTGTCTGATTTTAGATTAAGGGTTTAAATCTGTCACTTCTGTACCAGCAGGGAGTTACCTTTTGCTGGGCTATTTTGGGCACCTATCTAAAAAAAGTACAGACTGTAGAGTTGTTTTCTTGAGAAGAGTTTCTATGAAACTGGTACAATTGGGGTGGTGTAGAGACTTTGTAGATTTCCAGAAGAAAGCTTTGTTGAAGAAATATCAGCAAATTAACTCCACTGCTGTGTTTCTTTAACATACTTTGTGTTACCTTTCCTTTTTTTTCCCTTTCCTTACCTTTTTTTTCCCTCTTTACTCCACTAAAAAATCATACAGCATCCTTTATACAAAGGTTATAGGCCCTATCATGTCTTTTGCTACTTCTAGCCTGCTAATGCTGTGTTCCATTCCCTGTTTGTTTCATAGTGACACCACAGTGATAGTCCATTATTTGATACTCTTAGTCACTTGTGAAGCATTGGTTTAAATGACTGAATGGCCTATAACTTAAGTCTGTTCAGTAACATGATTTAATTTGTGTTTTTTCTGGGCATATGTAAAAGAGGATGAGGTTTTGTGTGGTTTGTTTTTTTCTTTCTGGTTTTGGGTTTGGTGGTTTTTTGTTTGTTTTGGCTTGGTGTTTTTACCTCCAGACATTCCTGTGTCATTCTGGGTGTTTGCAGTAGAACAAGTGTGTGGAAGGGCCCCCACACTCCATGACAAAGAGAGTGAGGGGATGCTTGCTTCTGCTGACAGACATTTCAAGTTAATCTGTGATGGCCATCCCTACTGGCAAGCAGAGGCAAGAAAGTATGTTGACCTGGGCTTTGTGATCATTGAAAGAACATTAGGAAGGCCAGCCAGAACTGTCTGTTTCAGTCTGAGGACAAGGCAATACTAGATGATGCTAGAGAAGGTCTTCTTTCTGGATATTTGATCTGCACTTTGAGGAGACACTGGCTGAAGAAATTATGAACTACTTATGGCTCCCACTGCTTGATTGTGCTGGTTCAGTTTTTGATGGGGCTCCGCCGTGGGTCATCTCTGGTGCGTTTGCATCAACAGCTGTACTGGTACAAGTGGGAAGTGAAAAACTGGGGAAGTGAAGGAGAGGGATTTCTTGAGCAGAACTCTGGGCTGATGCCAAGCTTCTCTCTTATGGGTCCACTGAAAACATGAAGGGACTACTCTACATCATGTTCTGCAGGAGACAGTCATATCCTGTTTTCATCAAATATTGATGCATCTGTTTTTAGCATGGGCAAAGAAATAATGAATTGCAAAATTAATCCTGGAAAAGTAAAAACTGTGTACAGCTATTGCAAGTAGATGAGAGGGAAGTTGTGTGAAGACTTTACAGTGGTCCATGCAACTATACAAGTTGAGCTTTCTCTTTCTGGTGAAAAGAAAGTTAGGAATGAGACATTTTCTTTGGATTCTCTCTTCCTGAGATAGAATGTATCAAAACTTCTAATGCTGCTGTAAGTGTGTGTATATAGGTATGTGTATGTATTTGGCTAAATGATACTTTGAATTTCAGATAAATGACATTTTAAAAACGGTCCTCCTAACACTTTCCTGTAGCATGGGTTTTTTTAAATTTTTGTACACTTGATTTGGGAATATAACTTTCTCAAATGTTATGATAATTTCAAATCTACAAGAGTTGCAGTGAATTTTCAGCCACATAATCATAAAGTAGGAGTGAGGAAGGATTGGAATAGAGTCTTTACAATTAGCCCGTTTATATTTGCTTACATAAAGTGTGCTCTGAATAGATACACAGTGTGCTGCAGAGAAAACAACCACCCATTCCCCAGGCCCTTTGCAGCACAGGTGTTTCTTAGTTTAGCCAGTTACTCCATACTTGGAGGGTACTAGATGTGTATCCTGATTTCTGTGACTACCAGCTGTGAGCAGTTCCCCAACCCCAGTGGGGTTCAGCGCTTGCTGTGGGGCTGCGCTGGGGCCTGCCCTTCGCCCCAGCAGTGGCTCTGGGGAGGGGGTTGCCCTGGCCCCAGCCCCCAGGTCCATCCTCCTGCTGAGGCTGCTCTGGAAGCACAGCTCCAAAGGGGCACATTGGAGACCCAAGTGCTACCCCTGGTTTAAGCAGGACTTTGAACAGCAATGAGTTGTGTAGGCTGATGAGTTTTGCCTCTCATGTTTTGATTAAATTGCCATTTCCAGTTTTCCTGAGCCGTCAATTTGCAATGTAGATTTGCTGATTCCGTGCAGTTTTCAAGAAGCTGAGGTGTAGTGTATGCTTGACAATTCTGGGGTTTTGTCACCTCCCTCCCCCCCCTTTTTGTTACTGTTGCTATAGATTGCAAAGTAAATGTTTGCTCTGGTTAATTGTAGGCTTCAGTATTCATCACATGAAGAATTAGGATGTCTTGAGATAAAGTGATTGTAAAAAATAAAACAGAATGTATATTGTGATAATGCAGATGTGAAAGTCAAAATAACTTGCATATAAAGCTAGCTAAAATTAATTTTGAATTGTAATTAGTTTCTCTATGATGAGAAATTTATCTTCTGCCCAAAGGAGTTACAGTAGTAATAGTGATACTATTACACACACACACACATATTATATAGTGCCTAAATATATGTGTTTATGCTATATGCACACACACGTATTGGAGACCTTTTCTGGTCTGTTCTACAATGCTAGTTAAAGCTGCTCTTGCTGCTCTTGCTTGTTATTAAACAAAACTCTTTTCATCAGAAATTGCCTTTGAGGCAGTTTGTCATTTGACTTAGGACAGGCTTTAGTCTTTAGAGTAATAAAAAAGGATCATCCTGGCTTATCTAAACCCAGAACTTTTTGAATTGGAATATAAATGTTGTGAAGTCCTCAGAGGGGATAACCAATGGCCTCAAGTAGAGGTTAGGGTTAAAAGAAAGGGTAGGGAGAATTAGCTTCTCACCTTGATGGGGGGGAGGTTCCAAGAAGGAAAAGCTTCAACTCTTTGATCAAAAAGCAGTTTTTAAAGCAAGACTGAAATGGTACAGTGCAACCTTGTGATTTTAGCACAAAGTAACTGGTGTATATTTGTATATATTTGCATTTTGAGAGGGAGAAGCTCCTATGTACTTAGACTCTATTGAAGAGAAAATGCATATGCAGAAAAATACTTAGCTTTCAACTAACACACATTTTCTGTGAAGTAAATATTCATGTTGTTAGAAAAAAATGTGTATGAATGCTGCCATATTCTCAATATTTGTTTAGATATCTTTGAAAAGAATGAAACTACTTCAGTTGCCGTCTTCATAGTACTTTATTTTTGTTTAGAGCTGTCAGTAAATGTCGATGACTATTGATAACTTCAAGCACTTGGAAAAGTAAAACATATCTTTATGATAAGATGAAAACTATGCAGATATGAACAGGTATTGCAGATGTATTATTGGCTGCGAGACCTCTGCTTTCTTTAGTTTTTATATCGTTGAGTGTTCTGCACTTCTCAGTAAGTGGTTGCTTGTGTACTTGAAGGTCACTGAGTAAAACCAAATTAACTTTTAAAAATAAGTTGATTTTTTTTTCCTGCTAAATTGACATGTACTTTTTCCTTTAATATTAAGTTTAAGACTGTAAATAATCGTGGTTTACACTGTGAAGGGCTAGAGGTGAACATTGCAAATTGCATATTCTAATGCAAATCTCTCCTCATAATATTGTCCCTAAACTAAACCAATATGGTATTATTTTCCTTTTCCCTAAGCTACCCTAGAGTTGTAGCTTAAAGGACATAGAATGCATTGCAAGCAGATGATTCCTGTTGCATGTTCCACATCAGGCAGGCTAACATTTCCAGTGTTTCTAACCTAACAGCTGAAAACTCTGCCTAACGTCAATGCTGTTTTGTCAGTCTTAACAGCAACAGGGCTCAGACAGGACTTGGGAAATGGGTCTGTGTTGCCTGTGGTGGAGTGTCCGGGCCTATTTTGGAGTAAGCTGGAAGAAACTTTGGTGGCACTAATGTGGAGAGTTTCACTTGAGGCTCAGCTCTGATTGACTCTACCCCGAACATGCTCGGTGCTGGCTTGGAGATGCATCCCTGGCAGAAGTCCCGCGCACCAGCTGAGTCAGGGCTGCGGGTGAGAGGGTGCTGCCGTAGCTGTGGTTCCGCAGGGAAGGCAGTGGTGAAGCGGCTGAGCGCTGAGCCTCTCGTGCTGGCTTCAGTGTGCAAACGCATGTACTCCTCGATTCATGAAACTGGCCTCTGAGCTCTGTGCCTCTTGGACCGTGCGCTGCAGGGGGGAAGAGTTGGGATTGCTTTGTTTTGGATCTTGTTAGTGATTCACTGGTGGATTTCCTTTCGCAGCCTTGGTCTGTTGCAGCCTTTCAGTTGGAATACAGGGTCAGTGACAGTGAGGTTTTGTGAGATGACTGAGCTATTTAAATGCCTCTGGTCCTTGTTGTCTAGCTCCTTCTGCACAACAGTTTGAAGCGTGTTCCTTCCACGCTGCCTTGGTTGTTCCAGTGAATACTTGTGAAGTAGTTAATAAGACTTTATTGCATTGTCTTGCAAGGGGGGGTTGTTTTTGTTAAAGAGAAATCCTCCTCCTTCTGTCTGCCAGAAATAGGCTGCATTTTTAGCTCAACTTTTTTGTTTTTAATGCTCTGAATTTGACAGATTGAGAAGACTTAATCTCAGAACTGTCTCAAGAAAACATGCAAAGTTCAGACTGACTCCCATAACTGTTATGGCTTTTACTGATTAATAGTTCAACAACAATATGGTTATTTAAACATAATTTTGAACAGGCTTCCTATTTCTTAAGTGCCTTTATAGTAGCAACAATCATGATAAGGTGCTATTAACTTGAAAATTGAAAGTAAAATTCATGGCAGTTCTGTGCAGAAACTGACACAAACTGAAAACAAGCTCCTAGAGAAACCTTTTCCCCTTTGTCTTACTACTTCAATTATTGTATTTGTTTTACAAGTCTAATCTAAAACTATCTAAAATCCCCTATAGTAGAAAATATGGACTGTTCTCCTTGAGGTTGAGGGTACCTTACATCTATATGAGTTCTGCTGATTTTAAGAATAGAATGTGTGTATCTGTCTGAAATACCTAAAATCTACAGAACCGTTTTTACTTCAAAATTTTATCTTGAATATAGAAAGTCAGAAAAACATTAACCCACATAAATTCCAGTCAAATCTTCGGTGCCTAAACACACACTTAAAGCACTGGTGTGCAAATGTGTATCTGTGCTCTCCTGAACAGTGGGGATCTTCATAACGTGCTGTCTTAAGTCAGAGCCAGAAATTAGGAAGACTAACATGATGAAGTGACCTGAAAGCAAGTTGATGCAAAATGAAACATGCTAAAAATATATGTGCTGGCCTGGGGTAACTTCAGTCCATTCATTTGTTTTAAATAAATTAGTGGCATTATGATAATGCTTGTTTCTACCGAGTAAAATGCATTCAACGCAATGAAAATTACTCTAAACCTAACAACAAGTATAGATTTATTTTCTGCTGTAGCAATAAAAGGTTTTATTAATATGAATTGATGGAATTACTCTGTTTTGTTCCATGGATAAGTACACATTCCGTATTCGTTAACTTCACCATACTAAGTAAAAAGCAGTTATTCTTCATGAAATACTCATGGACAGAGAGAAAGTTTGCAAGTTGTTTGGAGGTAAAATTTGTGGGAAGAGATTAAAGATTATAGTTATATAGGCAGTGGCTGATCAGAGTTCTTGGAGACTTTCTGGAGGTGTATAAATTCAACTTATATGTATGCACACACAAACATAAATAAATTATGTATGTACATACACACATGCATACTCATGCTTATATATAGTTCAACTTTCTAGATGTTTGCTAAACAATTATAAACTACATGTAAAATACGCATTATTTAAAACCGTGTTTTGTATACATGTATATATAGAGACACATTTATGTACGTATATCAAAGTTGAATGTTGATTACCTTTTTAGTAGAGGTGCCAGGCTGTATCTGGGACATTTGGTTTAAGTGAGATTCTCCTACTTCTGGTCTGAGCCCATTGTACACTTACTTCTCTAGTTAGAAACAAAAGTGCTCTTGGAAAAGGACTTTGCAAGTTATTTTAGTGAACTGTGTGTTGCATAATTGTTCCTCTAACTCACACTTTTCTTGACGTGTTTGCTCTATGCAGGTGCTCTTTCTGTAGCTGATTACACAAAGGATATAATAAATAGCAAAACAAGAGGTATAAAGAAACTTGTACTTAAAAGAGATCAAAGCAAACCAGACCATGCAGTCCTTTGGAAATCTTGGCCAGCTCTCTTGTAAATAAAAATGCTTCTAAAGCAGAAGGTATTTAACTACTGTATTTATACAGGCCTTGATTGACAGTTCAGTTATTAACCTCATAAAAACACAGCAACGTAAACTAGTAAGAATGTTTATTCTAGCACTTCTATCTGAAGGAAAATGAAAACCAAGATATAGTGGCATATTCTTAGTTCCTTTTAAGTACTTACTTTAGGGCTGTGTAGCATAAAAGAATGTCTTTTCAAGTCAGCGAACTTAAACTATTTTGCTTACCATTCTGGGATTTAAGTATTTTCTTAATTCCTAACAAAACAAATGTTAGATTTATTGAAGATGCAAAGTCACCACATCTTTACTGAAGGTGAAAATCTTTATAATAATTCTTCTCTCCCCTTCATAAGCGTTTTTCAATTCACATGGATTAAAAATGGAATTTGAATTGTTTTCTGTATGTAGCTTGATGTCGTTATAGAAAAGTTGTCCCTCCTTGTCTCTGAAGAAGTGTCCTGTACCATGTTAGGTCTAGAAAAGCAAGTATGCAATAATCTCTTATATCCTTGCTATTGGACTTACTAGGTGATTTACTGCACCGTTGTTTTACAGCTGTTTTTTCTAGCCTTCGGTGTGGATTTTCAAGCCTTCCCCCCAAAATTGCATGGCCATTTTTGTCTTCTATGGGAGCTCTAAAATTCTCTTATGCATGTGAAATATTTGTTTGAAAACAGCTTGTCTGGAGTCCTGAGACAGGATGTGATTTCAGGTATTTAACTCTTCTGTATGCTTTTAAAACAAAATTATCTGAAGCAGACTCTTAAATTTGTATATAATCTTTATTTTTAATGAACTTGCTTTTTGCCATTGTCTCTGTCTCTTAGTAAGAGTGGTGTTGACTCTCTGGTTGTCAACTAGAGGGACTCCTGATCAAGAGCTTTTCTAAATACGCGTTTCTGAATGAAACAAAATTTTAAGTGATTATTTTTGTTTCATATCAACCTCAACCTAGTATTTTAAGCATGTGTGACTTAACAACCTCCAAGGATGGAGATTACACAACCACTTTGTATAATATGTTCCAGTGCTTTGTTCCCCTTTTTTCCTATTGCCCAATTTAAATCTGCCAAGCTATGATTTGTGACCATTGGTCCTTTCTATACCATCCGCAACTACTGCAAGTAATTTAGCTCTCTAATCTTTGATGCCTTCAAGTGGTTGTAGGTTACTGTTGGATCTCCCCTGGAACAAACATTGCTCCTTCATCTTTTCATAGGGCATGTACTCTAAGTCCTCTCCATCTGAGTAGCTGTTTGCTGGACCCTCTCCTGTTTCTTCTTTATTTTCTTCTTCTTTTCTGAACCTGGCAACCCACAGCTGGATGGAGGATTCTGTGTACAGCCTCACTGTGCCGAGTAGAAGAGGTTTGGCCCTTGATGTGCTGCTACGTTCACCCTGACGAGCACAGTCCAGTACGTGGTTTGCCGTGTTTGCAGTGAGGACGTGTCATTGGCTCATACTGAGCTTGGCATCTACTGTAACCCGCAGGTTCTTTCCCGGGAGGCTGTTACTGAGCCGGTTGGTTTTCAGCCTGTGCTGTTGCTTGGGGTTATTCATGCCAGGTGTGGAGTGTTGTGTTTCTCCTTGCTGAATTGCATGAGGCTTCTGTTGGCCCAAGCTTCAAGTTTCTCAGGGTCCATCTGGACTGAACTACTGTTTGTCTCATTCACTCCTTGTAATTCAGTGTTGTCCATGGGTCTGCAGAGGGTGCTTTCTATCTCATTAACCAAGTTGTTCATAAAAATGTTGAGGGATGTAGGGACCACAGAATTGTCCAGTGGAGTGTTCTGCTGGTTACCAGCCAACAACCAAATACTGAACCAGTGATACCCTTTGGGCCTGGTGGTCCAGTCCAAATGCTTTGTTTGTCCAAGCTATACTGTCTTAAATTCTAAATGAGAAAGCTGAGTGAAGCTGAACCTATTTGAGTACCGCTTTTTTCTAGCCCATTTTTAACTTTTCTGCCCTAATAAAAGTGAAACTCAACTGCTTTCCCTAAGAAATAAGAAAGAGCAAATTCCAAGAATGATTTAAAAATTACAGGTATTGTTTTATCAATTGTTACAGATGTGTTTGGTTTATCTATTTGAATGCACACCGTACTCTTGGATTCTCTGTGCGTTTATGGGCTTTTCTTTAGGTTTGATTTCCCTATCAGACACTTCCTTATGGATGTGAAGGTCTGAAACCTGTCAAGTTTGGAGCCTTTCAGTAGCGTGTACACGCTATTCCCATGCTCCAGTTATGGTGCTTGCATAAGGTATGGGGTAGATTGCCACAATCTAGTATCTAATAGTTTTGCATGTTGCAATTCGTTCCATTTTATCTTGTTCCCATATCTGTAACTATTCTCTTTTTCGAGTTTGGAGGCTTTCAGTAGCATGTACACCCTATTCCTAAGTTCCAGTTATGGTGCTTGTCCTGGAATTTGCAGATTACCTCTCTGAGCTGACCATAATGGGGTAATTTTAGGATAAATTTAAGATTCTTTTCCTCTTATCAAATCAAGTGAAACCTGCAATTCTTTTTAGAGATTTTAATTTTTTTTTAAGAAGGTGTGAGCCACCTGTTTACCCTTTCAGGAACACACTTCAGACTTCAATTTTGTTTAGAAAGAAGTGAAATACAAGCAAGTTTTTAAGGGTGATCACTGAGTGCCTGGAAGTTCTAGAAATTCTTCCATACTCATCCAGTGTGCAAATTGGAATCTGCTTGTATACAATCTTAGTCTGACTGATGACATCAAGGATGAGGTTTGAAAAAAAATTACCGGTTGTTACTTTATATAATCTTTATCGGCAACAGTTCAGCGTGAGTTGAACTGCATGTGTTTAACAAAGGGCTGGAATTTCCGTGCAGGTCAGCATGTCGCAAAATCACAGGAGCACATGGTAGTAAGGGTCCTGCTGGTACGCTGACTCTGTTCTTTTCATAAACAACCTTTTTATGCTGTTCATTTTATAAACTGGTCAAGTGGCATCTTAAAAATAATTTGCTTTTCCCCAGTCTTTCTACAGGAAGGCTCTCTAAATGCTACCTTCCCAAGTAAAACTTCTCAAAAATCTTACTTTAATCATTAGAAATTCAACTTGCAGTGTATATTTATTCCTGGCCAATTAATACTCATTTGTTGTTATGCCAGCATTGTCCTTTATTTTAAATAATTCTTTTCCCTGAGGTATTTGTGGATGCCGGTCATATATTCTGTCTGCATTGATTTTGCCAGACAAAACAAGTTTGAGGGTTTTTTTAATCTCCGCTCAGCAAATTTGCTTTCTGTTTGCTTGGCCATATGAGCACCTTTTTTTAAGTGTCTCTCTTAGCTGGAAGCTAGCTGTGATTTATTCCAGCCTGTATCCTACCTGATTGTTGGAGAGTGGCATTAGCACTTCCTTGTCCATACTGACTGTATCAGCATCGATGTGTTACAGAATCAAATTTGCCCTTGGCTTTGCCCTCTTGATGAGAGATCCAAGGTCCGTACTTGCATCCTTTTCCTATTTCCAGCTGATGAGCTACCAAGCTGTAACACATGTTTTTAATTAGTCTTCATATATGTGGTCTTTTTACCTGCTGTTAATTTGTTTCATCGTGTTTTAATTGTTTCTCTCTATAGACAGTGCCTCTTAACTTTTGTTTCGTAGAAAGCCTGAGGTTTTTTTACCTGTGAAGGAAGCGTATGAGAACTGCATCTGATCTGAGCTGGAGCTGCCCTGCTTTTAATTTTGAAGCAAACTTTGCAGAATTCATTTCCTTTTTTTTTGTGCTAGCATTCAGGAGACTTATGTGGCTGGAGCTGTTTTATTTCCTTTTTCTAGAAATATGTTTACCATTCTTGCATAAGGTATGGGTTAAGTTGGCACAATCTAGTATCTAATAGTTTTGCACATTGCAATTCATTCCATTTTATCTTACTCCTCTTTCTGTAACTATTCTCTTTTTCAAGTTTATTTTTTCCTTAAATTTCTGTATATTCTTGAGGCCAGAATAAAGGTCTGTAGTTTTCTGAATTGTTCTCCTTACCAGCACTTTTGAGTAACTTAAATTGTTACATATTTGCTTCACTAGTTGCATAATGTTATGCAGTATTCTAAAATCCAAGATAAGAAACTATCCTTTGAGTTGAATGTGGTAAATTCTTTGAGTTTTGCTTCCCCTTCAGTCTGTCCATTAACTGTCCCGTTATGAAATGCAACCGTCTGTCATACTCTTTAGGGCTATTTAAGGAAGAAAAAATGCATTTAATTCTTAAAACATTATCTCAATTAGCTTTGGTCTTTACCATAACCTTAGTATAAAGCAGCATCATTGTGGGTTTTTTAGCTTGGTCTTATTTTAATATAGTTGAAGGAAATGTTTTCCATATAGTTTAAGCTTATGCTTCTGAAGTATATCTTTGTTAATATGGAAATAATATATTTTGAGACAAAATTTTAACTGCTTAACAAGTGATGAGGGTCAGGGAAAGATCATGAATGTCAAAATGAACAATTAAAACCTAGTCAAGTTTTTTTCCCCACCTCAGTCCTGTTTTTTAAATGATTTAAATACCAATTGTCCTTGCAATGTAAGGAGTGAATTGTATTCTGTTTCTGCCATACTGCTCTTTAACATAAAGGATCATCTGACGTGCTATGGTTAATGATTCCAATGTAAGGATTGGTATAGCAAGAATAGATTTTACAGGAGACAGAAGAGGATTTACATCATTTTATGACAATTAAGTTCTTGGTCTTGATTCTCTAAATATGTCTGTCTGTATTGTTGTTTTTTCAGATTCTGGGTCTGTTTTTTAGTTTTCAAAAATAATTATTTTTTTCCTGTCACAGATCTAACTGTGCATTTGCAACTCTTGGAGATGTTAGCAATATTTATGTTCAAAAAGAGCCCCAGAGACCCTTGCTGCCTTGAGATTGATTATCTCTAAAGTGCACCTATGCTATACTCAAATTGGAGTATAGTTAACTGCAAATGTTCTTTAGCATGTCAGTTAATAAAAGAAGCATACAAGGTTGTAAAGCCTTCAGTTCCTCTGAAAAATAAATGAAAGAACAGAAGCAGGTAATCTTTGACACATGTCACAGTAAAATGATACATACGCCCCAGGGTCACAGCAGGATTTTAATCTCCTAGGGTATTCTCTTTTAAGCAACAGCTTAAAAAGAGCACTGCTACATCCATGGTTTTATTCTTAAATGTATTTTTTAAATGCAGTTAAATAATTCACAGAGTCATTATGCATAAAGATGGAATATTTATTTAGACAGACAACTAGTTATGTAAACATAGATACTAACCCTTGCATTATGCAGCATCCAGTTGCTACTCAAACAAATACCATGTATAACAACCAGAGATGTCATTGTTTTCAGCAGCATTTATGAACTTGGTCTAGAAGTCTGGTGATACTGTCTTCACAAACAAAGCAAAGGAAATGAAAACTACTAAGGACATTATCTGTAGCTTACTTTAAGCCATCTCAGGTTCTACTCTGAAAAGTGATAAAGCCAAAGAACCAGTGCTAGATGAATGGAAGAATTACTGACAGTCAAGAGTATTATAAGGGCATCTGTTTAAGGTTGTTTCAGAGAAAAGTAAAACTGGTTTTTGCATTTTCCCTAAACAAGCAGCATCAACAGGGTAAACTGTTTTCTTGTTCATGCTTAAAACAGACTTTTGCTTAAAGTTTTACACGATTACCATCTACTTTCAGTTATCTTTCTCCCTTTTCTTCTCCCTTCCGCCATTCTCCATTTACTGCATCTAGATGTTGAGTTTTGGTAACTTAGCCATGATTCACTGTTGTCTTCCAAATGCTTGCTGCTAGGAATTAAATCCTGTCCTTTTTTGGCATTACATGCTTTCAGAGTAACTTCTTGTGGATTTATATGACCTTTATATTCTCTGAAATATCTTTCTTTCTGTCATCACAACCTTCTTTCCCTTTTAAATATCTTAAATAGACTCTGGAGTAGACTAAAGTGGGAAGGTGTTTGTTTGACTTGAGAGCATGCAGAGAATAGTTAGGAGCAGTGGGTGTAGCTTGATTCTGTATGGTGTGGTACAGAAGGTACCTCTGTATGACTGTGTTTTGTTACTGGAATATCTTTTTCAGGTGGGAAGCTTGAGTGAAAATGGGAAAGGAACTTGGGTATGTGTCCCTTTCCACATAAACGTTCTTCATGAGTTTTTCTTCTGAAAAGTGCTAAACATGATTACTGTCTCTAACCATCAAATTGGAACCATTTGTGAATGGGTTTACTCTTAGTTATCTGGCTTTTTACAGAATTCCTTGCATATGACAAAGCATTAGCATTATCAAATTGCCAAATATCCGAGGTGTAAATATTACTTCCTATTTATATATGACAGTATTCTACTTGTATATAGTTTTACAAGTTGTCTCTACAAGTGAATTTAGGAGGATGTGAGTGCTTTCGTTAGTTTATCTCTCAACTTTTTGACCTTAAGCATTATTTTAATTATAGCCTTAAATGACATTTTACATTGGGGAGAGGGATTTTATTGTAAGCATCATCAGCCCACTGGTAACTTTTCTGTTTCATTACCGTACTTGCTGTTTCAGTAACTAACCTTCCACTAGTCCATTGTTTAGGTCTCAGTAATCCCATTTGAAATTCTAGATTGTGAAATTATGTTCCTTTGAGTTGCTAACAGGAAAAAAGAAAAACTATTACAGAGCCTGTGGTTGAACATACTGTCAAAGATGAGCTCTGAAGCAATATAAAACTAATTTCATCTAGGGACATGGGGCGAAATGCTAGTGTCTTAAGGCTCTTTCCAGTTACTTCTGTTATAAACATGTTTTAGGATGACTAGATGTAAAATCCTGTGATCTGAAAAATGTTGGTTTTAAGGATTTAATTATGGCAGCTACATTGCCAAAAATCTGTGTTTGAACTGGGTCAGTGACTAATGGAAAGATAGTTATCTATATTTTTAATTTAAACTTATCATTCCTTGTCAGATCTATTTTAGAAAAGGAGGCAAAAGTTTGTTCCATGAAAACAGCAGTGATTTTTTGATTGCTCTAGTCCTCTTTTAGTTGATAACTTCCTTTATAAGTATGTCAAGAACTTCTTTTAAAGATACAGATATTAATTACAAAGCCTAACTCATGTTTGTGTGTGCATGGATATGCATGAGTCTGTTTATATCACTAACATGCCTGAGCCAAATCTTAGTGTTGGTATTTATTTTTCGAAGCAGTATAGATTTTGATGAAATTAATAGAAAATATGTGGCTTAGCGTCTCAAACACTTTTGTAAAGCAGAACCATTACATTTTTTGTTCCAGTCTCAGCTACTGTACACAAATATTTGTGTGTGCTTAATAATGCTTACATGTTTCCAGGAGCAACAAGCATGGTCAGGAATCAAGAATGAAACAACTAAATACCTCTGTGTTTTACTCTACCTAGCTATTTTGCTTTCTGCTCATTCTCTGGCTGCACACCTTCCTGCCTTGACATTCCCAGGCAGTGGATTCACACAGAAATCTGCGCTCTGTGTTTTTGAGAAGGCCTTTTCATATAGCAGCACTTTTGCTACTGTATAGTCTTTCTTGTTTCCTCTCTGAATTGGAGGCCCTTTGAAATCATCCCTTGACAACCAGTCTGCTCAGACAATTGTGCCACTTTTTTTCTTAAAGTACCTGTGGCCATCTTTTCTGCAGATACTGCTGATTAATGGTTTTGATCAGACTGCCTTCCCCCCCTCATGTAACCTGTGGAGCGATAACCCAAGGGGGAGGTTATGTAAGTTACCCACTTCAGTAGTTACCATTTTCTTTCCCTGTCAAAAAGGTTCGCGAAACCACACTAATTAAAAAAAATTTCAAGGCTTTGCAAGGATATTCAGTTCTGTTATTAAATATTGATTCAAACTTGGCTACTGAATTTTTAATACATTAAAATTGTGCTTGTTTAATATCTGTGTGTGATGCTGCTTGCGCGTAGTCCTCCCTTAAGCCTCTGACCAGTGGCTGTCCATTCCATAGGAAACTTAACCCTCATTGTGCTTGTGCTTAATGCGCTCTGTGGCACAGGAGGTGGAGGTGTCACAGTATTTTTTTTGATTAATTTTTTTCTTTTTTTGAAATACTGAGGTCCTAATGTTTTACTTGTGAAAACTTAGTAAGATGGACTGTTTGACTTGATACAATAACTTAAATCATACTTTTTGTGCAGTCTCTAGCTTTGTATCTTCAGTTTACTACATAATGCATGTGCAAAAAATTGAAGTTGTTTTGAAGAAGTTGTTAGAAGAAATTACATGGGTGTTTTCTGCTTAATAACCAGTGATTATCTGTATCAATGTTTTTAAAATATATTTTCATTAGTGCTTCAGCTTATATTAATTCGCAGTTTGAATGCTTCCATTTAATTTGTTTAACTGAAATCTTTTTTTGTAGATATAACACCTACTGCAGAATCCTTGGTCATGCTTTTATTTACAGCAATTCACTGTACTGTTCTTATGTGCCTAGGGAAGGCTTCTTTTACTTCTTTGAACATTTGTTTCCATTTATTCTGTGGCCTGTGGCTGAGGCATGTTATGTTAGCTGAGGACTAGAAGAAGCTGTGCTGATACTTGCTATGTGCTGATCTACTGTTGCATGATTTATTTTTTTTTGGTATGCTTATTTTTATGCACATTCAATCTTGCTGTCTCATCATGTTATTTTTCTAGACCTAGTTCTGTCTGCTCAATGGAAGCTTTGCATCAGAGTCCTGCTAACGTACTCACTTATCTTGGTTGATCATGTGGCAGGCGAACTGCAGTTGGCTTTCTTCTTCTGCATGGATGGCCTTTTATTTATTTATTTTAAAGGGAAGTTTGTTTTATCTGCATTACACATATATATCTAATTAGAACCTCCCTACTAACATTTAAATATTTGTTGCTTAGACAGTGCTAAATGTTTTCCTATAAACCACGAAGCCATCTTTTATCTGATCAAAAGATTATAGAAAAAACACAGAAGACTTCTGCTTACCTCTTTTAGCTTGGAGTGATTTACCGTTCTGGCTTGAACTATGCTGCTTTATTAATTCTGGTTAGGGATGAGTTCAGTAGGTATTGGGATACTGTTGTGGTTTGAATGTGGTTACTCCTCTACATAAGAGAAAAAGTGGCCTGGAAATGCCACCACTGCCATGTGCTGGAAGCAGTGCTGAGCAAAGAAGGCTGATGGAAGATCAGATGCTTCTGCTGCTGTGTTTTACAGATCTTCTGAGAGTTTCTGAGATGCTTTTCAGTGACAGTAAAATATGAGTGTTTATTAGTACATGTCTATTAAATAGATTTTATTAGCTCTGTAGATAATAGTGCCAGAATTTAAGCTGCTGCATCTTTTTTTTTTTTTTCTTTTCTTAGTGCAATTAAAGGACTACAGTCCTTTTTTTTCCCCAAAAAGGCCTGGCTAGTTTAGCTGACAAAGTGTTGGTATGCACACATACAGAGAGAGTCACTTAACTTGTGTAAACTATACCGTGTCATCATTTTTAATGAAAATATTGTGCCTTGTTTAAAAATCATGTGTGCATGGTTCCTCTGGTGCTCTGACTTCACTGTAGCATCAGAAATCCAACAAGTAAAACGGTATTTTGCATGCAGTAATTCCTGCAGAATGCTAATAGTAACTCTTCATTCTCTTCTGCAGAATGACAGGAAGGGAGTTTTTCTCTCGATTTCCAAGTCTTTATCCTTTTCTTCTCAAGCAGCTGGAGGCTGTAACCAATACTGTGAACAGGTAAGACAGTGTCTGAGAAAGCTTTGAAATATAAAGTGCAATGAAAAGGTTAAACTAAATTGCGTCACATACGCCCTAATACTCTTCTTTTCACCAGCGCTTTTTGAAATGGTGTCATTCTAGTAGCGTCTTTTGCTACGGCTTTTTTCTGGTAACTTTTGCGCATTGTAGTAAGGCTTCAGAGTATGAGCTACTGTTGATTAATTAGTAGTTGCTGTGTTCCTAGGATCAGATGTTGAAGAACATGTATTTATCAGAGGAAGACAGATCCTGGGTGTTTGACTCATGTTTAATGATGATACTTCCTAACATATTTAAGCGATAGAGGGTCATAGGCCTCATGTAACCCTAAATGAACACTTTCCAGCCGGTGACACGCTGACTCTGGGGAAGGCCCTTGATCTCTTCTTAAGGACTCCACAAATGGTGGCTGAGAGCTCCAGTTTGATCAATGCAGATGATACCATTTGGGACGGCGCTGATGCTGTTACCCCCAGGATCATGAACTTTTAAAGTAAACCAGTGCTGGCTGGTTTTGCTTAAAATGCTATGGTATAAACTGTGGAAGTTCAGCAGCTGACTTTAGGGGTTAGATCCAGCTGTCTGTTTAATGAGCCCGAGATGGCTACTTGGGAGCTGGAGCTTCACCAATTGTTGCATGTTTTGCAGTCTGTGCTCTAAGAAAAGCGGGTGTATATATTCCGCTCAGCAGTCTGCTCTAACTGACATTTCAAAAGGTGGCAGTGTCATCACTGGAAAATTTGGGGAAGTCTTTAAACTGAAAGAAAGATTGAAACCTGCTGCCTGAAATGTTGGCTTTGAAGGCTTTTTTTAATTTATTTTTTCAGTGCAGATTAAGGTGTGTATGTTATTATTAGTCCTTAACTAAATCAAGAATTGTTGATTTTGACTTGGATTTCTAGTGGGTTTTACAGTATGAATAGTAGCCACTTGGTGTCAAGATCAAGAACTATTCTTTAATAAAGCCTGCTATTTACTAAATACACATTTCCTTCCAAGCTGAAAAAAAAAAGACTTTTTTTAAACCATCTTTTTGTAACTCAGCTTTCTCAGTTTCTCAATACTTAGGGAAACATTGTCTGTGCTGATTTTTAATGCTATACAAAAGTGAAGGCATCTCACCATTATTAAGAGTAGAGCTGGCTTGAGGTGATGTAGGAAAGTGAAGGGCAGCGCAGCCTTAAGTGCCTTCACACAGGGGTCCCCAGGGCTGCCACGTTTGTTCCCAGCAGGGTTTGCGATTTCGTGCAGTGATCAGCCTGGCGTACCTTCTTGAACCAGAAATGTGCAGGGGTGTTACTGTGTGTGGAAGAACTTCAAGACTAGCATGGAGGAGGATGCTTTTTTTTTTTTTTTTCCACTGAATGCATCTTATAACTTTTTTGTTCAGTGAAGCTGAAGAGTTGAAAATCCATCCAGGCCTGTTCCTTTTACTCTTAATCCTGGGAAGACTGTATCCATCTCCAATGGATGGCACTTCCTCAGCACTCAGCATGGCACCATTTGTCCCATTTATTATAAGGTAAGGTGATTTCGTGGTTGTTTTTCATGTGATGGGAGTTCTTTCTTGAATCTTTGGATTTTATTTTTTTTCAATTACTTTTTAAGCTTCTCTTCAGCTTTAATTCGCACAAGAAAATCTGGTATTCATTGGTTGGACTTCCCCATATTGTTAATGCTTGTTTTGTGGAATTAGGAAGAATTTCAGCTCCTGCTAACCATTGTATGACTGTTTGTAAATATTCATCTGCAAATGCTGTACAATGTGATTGCTGCCACGGAGATAGTAGATGCAAACCAATGAGCTTGACTGACTTGAGCAGCGCAAGATTTGCTGTCCAAACTTCTGATGGTTTTTTCCAGTCCTGCGTAATGATTGTTCATAACATGTAAACGTAATTCCTAATATAAAGATATGTAGGTGTGTGTCTATATATAATTTTTCCACATCCATCCATATATATACACATATGAAGATATGGGTGTATCCTATATCTACTAGATTTCTAGGATGACTTTTAAAATTTATATACAGTGTAACTTTTATTACTTGGTGGTTACATCAAGATACTCAGCAGAGATTTTTGCTATTCTATATGCCAGTAGTGTGGGATGGGGAGCCTGAAAAGGCAACAGGGCTGTGGTGGGTGAGGACAAATGACCATAATCAGTATTGGAGAGAAAGTCTTGCTATCTGTGTGAAAGCTTCAGAGCAACAGGGCGAGAAAGTTCCATATTTACTCTTGCTCCCTTAGTAGTGAAACAAGATAAAGTTGGTCTTATCCTAAGATCTTCCAATTTTTATTTTAAACTCTTTATGTTAGAAAATAATAATAATAGCTTTGCTTATTCTTCACGACAGATGATATATCTCTTGCTGCTTACGGTGGTTGGGGTTTTTTTTAATTTTCAAGAGTAAATAATAACCACTTTTTCTTAAAGGGAAAAACCTGTAGTAGAAGTTTTAAAATGCGCTGTATTTAACAATTAAAAATGTTTTGATTTTCTTTTTGTGGAAATATTTGAAACTGTATTTATTGATTACATAATGGATTAGCTCTGATTTTATGCCTTTGTTAATAGAACAGAGAATACTTATTTAATTATTAATAATTAGCATTGTTTCTAGTATCAGATTAACTTTTGTTAAGGTTTTGGTTACAGCTTTTGGTTTTTACATTTATGTTTATATTATGACAGCTACTATGCAAGGTACATACACCAGCAAAATAGCTCTTTATTCTTAATTAGCCTATTGTCTTGAGGTTATTTAAATATAAATATAAAGAAGATGCGGGGAGAAAACCCTGATAAAATCTCAACCCAGTAAAATCTAAAAGAACATGAAACATTTAAGAGGCCTGTATCATTGGACCTACCTTCCTTTAACTGTGCTCTTAAAAAGGAGTAGTGTGGCAGATAAAGATGTTTTCTGTTCTTCCTTTCCACTGAATTTGGCAGCAAGTGCTGTGGATACAGGTATAAGACTAGAATAAAATTCTTATATATTTCAGATAGAAAGTTGTATGTGGGTATACAGACATGCATTTTCTGACCTGTTACTTAGCAAAACATTGGCATTTTTTTTGGTTGCCAGGAGACAATATCAAAGATTCTACAGGGGGAAGTGTATGTATTTTTGATATAGCTCAGTGTGTTGCCACTGGCTGTGTTTCTGTGTACAGCTCTTATGCCCTGGTTCTGTGAACATCACGATTGCTTTCAGTTTGCTCTGGCTGCATTGGTTAGAATACATAGGAGTGATTTACCTGGGTGAGGTAAATATCTTGCTAGTTTCCCTTCCTATTTTCCATTCTAGGGGAGCTGATGAACTAAAGTAACATTCTTTCCTGTTCATTTGGTGGTTCTTCAGAAGGTGGTAATGACGATCACTGTGAATAAGCCATCAAAGAGAAGGCCTGGTGCCAAAGGCCCTACGCATTAAGGCATTAAATTGTATATATTAACTGTTTCTTTGAATTGCTCGATGTAGTGTTGTATTAATTAACATCTATGTATACATGTAACTACTTGGTAGCCCAATGCAATCATAACACTGAATTGCTATATTTTTACTGTGAGATTTTTACGTTTCTATTGCTGTACCACTGTTAAGGAAAGATACTGCTTACGTGGTAGGGACAGGGGAAGGGTCAGTATAACCCGTAGCTGATCTTCAGACTCTTTCCAGGGCTCAGCAAACAACGAAGAGGCATTCATTTGTTGCTCTGAGAAGATGAACAGAATACTTACTGTGTTTGCAAGCAAATGAGCAGTTCTCCGAACAAAACTCAGTTTAGCAGGAAGATTTCAAATTGGGCTTTTAAGCCTGAGTGGAATTTTCCATCTAGTGGGAGTAGAGCTGTGGTTGCTCTGACCGTGCTGAGATGAATTGCACAATATGAGTAGGATTAAATGCTACAAGGACAAGTCTCAGTCTCTGTGTGCATACTTGTTACTCCCTGTTGAACTAGGGCATTTGATTACTTATCTGCAGTTCTATTAAAAGTTATTTTTTCCCCTTTCTCTTTGCAGATGTTTTATTTGGAAGGGAATGCTTTGATTCACAACTTATTACCTCACTTTTTTTTTACTTCTTTTTTTTTAAAAAAGAGCTAGATAGGTCTGCTTTAATGGTTACTTTCTCAGATGAAGGAATGTACAGAATGTTTTTTATTAACAAGGGAGGTAATCGGGAGGTAGTGTTTTAAGTATGAAACAAAAACATAACCTCCCTTTCGCCTCCCCTCTCAAAGACCTGTAATCTCTTCAGAATGATCTAAATATGAGTTACCGTATGTCCTCTTGTACCGTGGCATTGACAGAGTGTTTGTTTAGTGTTAAATGTTCTGGGCTGAATGCTCTGAAGGAGTAAAATGGGTATTGCTTATATGAGCTTGGATACTTTTCACTAATTGAAGTCTAGCCCTTTTTAGCAGTAGACTTTTCAATCTTTTAAGAAGTTTTTAAAAATTCACTTCAAAATGACAAACAATATAAGTTGTTTTTTCAGACTCTTTGGGTCTATGTGCCTTGTCTTCCACTTGACAAAAGTTTTTGATTCTTTGTGAAATTTCCCATTTAATACTTAAGTGGATTTCAAAGCAGTGCTGCTTCTAGGTATGTTATGCTGCAAGTCACTGAAGAAACTCACAATCTGAGGACTATGTAAGTAGAAGTGTGAACATCTTTCCCTGAAATTAACACAGCTATGAAATATATACTATTTTCATGCGCAGAATTCTGTAACTTGCATCTTTCTGTAAAAAAGAGGAGCTAAATTCCAAAATTCGTGATGTTGTTTTTATTTGGGGACCAGGGTGGCAACGGGAAACACTCGTCATTTACAACTGTCCTCTTCCCCTCTCAGCCCCCTCCCCCCATTGCCCCAAACTGATACGGTACTATTTTGCTTTTGCACTTGAGTGAGCTTGTCATTCATATAAGGGATAACTGCTGTTGGAAGCAAAGAAAACAAAATTACACAACAAGGAAAAATTTTCTGTAAGATGCAGCATTGTCAGTGGCCCTGTTTTACCCTAAGTTATTCCTAAAAGAGCACTTAGAGGGGAGGAGAAATCCACATCAGCTGTGAGCGAACTGGCAGCTCAAATGCAATTGAGGTAGCTGTGATCGGAAAACTCAGATAAATCTTATTTAAGTGGGCTGGATGCATTTGCAAGAGGGTGCACATTGATCTCATCTCCTGTCTTGGAAAGCTGTCGCAGCAGTGTGGGACCTGCCCCCCCTGCCCTGCCAGTTGCCTGTGGGCCCAGGATGGTGTTCCTTCACTAAACTTTTTGGTTTTGTTTTTGCAAGGGTTAGCCCAGGCTCTTAAACTCAAAGGATCAATTACCCTATGGATTTGGTGGACTCTTTTTGGATATGTCACTTGATTCTCGCCTTCTTATGTTTCTTAGCAGAGAATTACATTTTTGAGTCTATTCCTCAGCAAGAAGTGATGTAGACTACTGCCTCAATTTATTTGAAACTTGAGGGGGAGGATAAAAACAAGGGGCCGTGAGTCATTAGTACACACGCATAATACATTACTCTTGGTTTTATTCAGAGGATAAATACACTAAGTTTTGCTGGTTTATAGTTCGTTTACCAAAAAATCTTAACAGATGCTAATCCAGACTAATATATAGGTTACAGAAGATTTCTTCTTACAATTGAAAAGCAAAATACGGGTTTCTGTTACAAAAGATCAGATTCTTTCAGTGAAGTCTGAGAGGTTCAGTATAATGTGTAGATTCCACAAATTATGTACAAAATGCTATTCCGATTAAGTATTGTCAGATACCAGCAAGCTTAGAACACTATTTTTTAAATGGTATTACTCAAAATATAGATTTCTATTAGAAATAGCAGCTTGAATTTTAATCTTTTATAATTAATTTTGTTTTGCATTTTTTTTCATTGGCCAAAGGGAATCACAATTTATCTTTAAAAATATTTGTTTGAAGTTTTAAAGTAGACCTTCAGTTGCACTTTGCGTGAACCTAGTACAAAGGAGTAACTATTTTCAGGAGTTTTCTGATTAGTAAAATGTTTAAGATCTTTCCCATATAATGAAGCAACTTCATGATTTTGCATAATACCATATCCCCCAAATGTGGTTTTCAGTTGCAGAATATACTTAGTATATTTACATTTTTGTTGTCGTCTTCCATTGACTTACCTCTGATTCTTTGATGTTTTCCTACAAAGATGCAAAATGTCATTCTGATGCAGCTTTACCTGTTTTTTGCTCTCCTCATTCTTTTTCCAATTATGTTCACAACTTTTTTTGTGTTCCTTTCTGTCTTCAGTTTGGTTCAGTACTGGAAAAGGCAAAGCATTATTGCCATAGTTCATACCTCTTACTTTTGAGCAACAAAACCAGTGATGTAAAGATGCATGTGTAAAATTATGATCTTAGTGTTAGAACCTGTGTGTGCTAATGCTGCAAATCAGTTAGTTCTATGCCTTAGGCAGTTTGAAAACTGTATTAAATAAGTTATTTTAATCCAGGTTTATTTTAGCTTTTTATGAAGCAGAGCTGCATGAATTCTGGGGCTCTCTAGGAGTCACAGTTGTGTCTTATTATTTTATAAATCTGTGAGAGCTTCCTTCGTAAGGAAAAATCTTAGGAAAGAAGACAAAAGTATCGTGGTATTAATATTTTAAGAGGTGGTGTGAATTTAAAAATTCATTGATCAGTAATGTTACTTGCATGTGTGTTGCTCTTTCAAAAAAGTTAATCTTTGTTGATTTATGTCTGTTAGTTTTATTACTCTGTGTTGTGTTTAACTATGTTGAATTATATCCAGTTTATTAGGTGCCCAGTTCTGTTCAATTTTAGCCCTGTGTTAAAACCTGTATAGGCTTCATGGGAAATTAAGTCTGGGATAGGAGGGAGTAATAAAGAAACAAAATTGAAGTCCAAAATCAAAAGTTTCTCTGAGACTTTGAAATAAATTTAAAACATTACACTGAATAAAGAGCACGAGATGGAGGAGAGAGTAAATTTGTATAACAAGGTATCTTCAGTTTGTTAGAGAAGAGCTTGATTGAAGTCATTCATGTATGTCTTGTTAAAATTACTGTTTATATAAGTTGTTTAAGTGCAGTTTTCCTGGTTATTGTTGGTGTTTTTTTCACACATGTACAACCCAAGATGTGGATTTTAATACATCATCCTGTATTTGACTTTAAAGCAGCCATCTGACTTTCTGTTGGCTGTACACTGGTACCCTTTGGTAAGTGGCCAACCAAGATAGCTGAATGATTGTGCGAAGTGTGCTTCCTCTGCCTTTCTCCTCTTCATCCTTTACTGTATTGTGGCGTGGCAGCACTAGGAGAATTGATGTTAAAACGTGCCCATTTTCAGCTGTCATTTCTGTAAGACTGGGAATCTTATCAGGAGTCGATAAGCAGAGCTTTTGTTGCAATGCCTTTTCATTTTGGATGAAAAGAACTACGTGTTTGTTGCAGCATTGTTGTATTAAAATAGCCACTTTTGATCACAGTTGTGTATAAAAGCATCTCACTGGGTTTCCATATCACATGCACATAGCACATCATCTCAGTCTTTGGCCTCTCTTTTTCCTTTGTTCTTTTTTTTTTTTTCACTTTTTTCTTCTTAATCCAATGTCTGATCAGTGTAACTGCTTAGCATTAGAACTATCTGCAATAATTTATTATTTGGAATATCTGTGATACTCAGAGGAGGCTCTGACCCGTTGGAATGCCCTGTCCTTGCAGGGAAAGCTTGTGGGGCTGACCTGTTATTGCAGTACAAAGACAGATAACCTTTTGATTATAGGCAAAGTTCCCAGAATAAATGAAGTGGCATAGGCATTTGGAAAAAGGAGCATGCACATCCCTAAAATGTACATTGTGGTTTAGATTCTTATTGTATTTTATAGTGTTAAATCTCTTGCTTGATATCGAAGATTAAAGTTTTGTATGGCTAGGGGAGGAGCGAGGGAGAAAAATATATTTCTGCTTCAAACTTCTCCCTCGTGAGTTGGGACTGGCTTTGAATTCTATTTTTACTTAGAGTCTATTTTCTGTGCAGTCTTCTTTGCGTAGGGTATTGGTGCTGATCTGTAAAAATATTTCTAAATATTTATTATAAGTATTCATTAATAAGAATGTTTTCAAACCATTTTTTAGCATTTTTAAATAAGAAGTGGTAAACAGTTTTTAATTTTTTATCCATTTTGGTTAAGTTCAAATTGTAGCACTAGAGAAGACTACAAAGTGCCTCGCTGACAGTAGGCTGTTGAAGACCTGATCAACTAATAATCATTGCACACCTTGTTTGTTTTTTTTGCTGTATTTCTCAGCATTTTTCTTAAAGTGTGAGCAAATGTTCTTCTCATGTTCAAGCGGTGCTGGTGGGAAATAACATTACATCCCCGTTGTATTCATTGTTGACTCCTTACTCCATTTTTTTCATCAGTCTGTTTGCTTGCCATTGGCAGATTACTATCTGAAGCAGTTTAAGAAATATTCACAAACTGAATCTGAGCTGTAAGTTTCATGGCAAATACAAGGTGATGTCTAGCAGAAAGGTGTTCATGAGCACTGAGAGTAACAATATCTTTCTCTGGTATTGCAGACTTCTGGAGAGGGCCAATGGCTGGGATCCTAGGTTAAATTTTGATGTATACTACTACTTATTTGAAACATGATCAATTGGCAACACATGAATGGTGAAGGAATTTTATTATTCATTTACATATTTAAAATTAGCCATTCAAGGTAAAATCGATGATCAAGATAAATAGCTAAATAGTAACATCTAGCTTGTTCTGCAAAAATATTTGCAGGAAGGAACATGAAAAGGAAGAGAAATAATGCATTAACTATGAAGAGGACAGTAGGTATGTCAAGGAAAACCACATATAATAACATCTTAAAAAGCCAATATTATTTTAAAATAACAATCTGAGTTTAAGAAGAGTCAATATTGGGGAGACTTTGGCAATAGACAAGCTACTATTAAGCCTGAAAGGAAAGTGTCTTTGAGAACCCAGATCCTTTGGTTGTTTTCATGGATCTGATAAAAAGTTTTGAAAATTGCCCTCTTTGCATTCTTGTATACAGTTAACTGAAGCATTCAAAGTCGTCACAAAGTGCTGAGACTTGATTTATGTATTCAGCTTCCCTTTCATAGACTCCAAAATAATGATACAGTTGCTAAGACAGAAGGTAGTTTGCCTATATTCTTTGCTGTGAGGGTTTTTTTCTGTTTTGGGTAGTAAGTGATGTGTGTTTCTTTCCATTATTCTGCAGTTGTGAAACATTGTAGTGACTTTTCACAAATTAACAAAGTTGAATATGGTGGTGAAAAATTTTTCTTGATGCTGCATCAAGAGCAATTATTTTTTCTCTAGGATGCTGTGAACAAAAAACTCATGAAAGGAGGCTCTACTCTCATGTGACTTCAACAAATGGTTAAATAAACCTAGAGATTAGCTACCTGGAGATATTATTTGAGATTTCTTGATGAGAATGCAAGAACAGAGATGCCATTTTAATTGTGTCAGCATGTTCTATAGCAAATATCCATTTGAAGAGAACGTATTTCTGTTGGTCTAAACTGTACACACATTTTTTGGTAACAGTTTTCATAGGCTTACGTGTTAGAGATCTTGGCTGGTAGAAACACAATGGTTTAAGTTTCTGTCATTGATTCAGCTTGGTATCGCTTGGCCACTTTTTACAATAGCTTAGATCTTGGTGACAAGAGAAATGTCTATAATTTCTTTCTAGAAAGCCTTTGGAAGCATATGGAGAAACAACTCCTGGCACAGCTTGGGGACAGCTTTCACAAGTAAAAACCTCTGTATTTTGCCTGCATGGTTCCTGCAGTATTTACAGTATTTACTCTGATTCATTAAGTGCTTCAATGCTTACAGGAGCGTAAGGTTTTATCTTAATTGCCCAAGTTGGAGCAATAAAATACTTAACAGAGTATATAAAGAGAATAGAAGTTTGGGCAACCATTAACTTCACTTTAAAGGAAATAGATAAGAATTTAGAGGTTTAGTACTGAACAAATAACCTGAAATTAAGCTTTATCTGTTTCTGTCCATGGTTGTGTTCAAGCATTTTCTGGACTATATTCATGTGTTGATTGTAGGTGTAAAATCTCTGGCAAAATGTTGATACTTTTGTAATGTTTTTCTACTTGTCAAGTAAATACTAAGAAGCTGTATCAAAACTCAGATTATTCTGGAGTTTTTTTTGGTTCTTAATTTCAGATTAAAGAATAAAAATTGTTTTAGGGCAAATTAGAATACAGGCTTCCACAGTGAAATAAGTTTTAAATGCTTTGGGTACTTCAGCTGCTAAGACAGAAATCTAACAAAATGGAAAAAACAGTTGTGTTCCCTTAAAACAGCAAATAAACATGTCAATAAATGAACAAAAGAAACTTTAGATACATGTATAGTAAATTATTGTTCATATTCTGATTCCTGTGATTCCAGGAAAACTTACTCTCACATTAATGAATAAGTACTGTCCTGCTGCTTTATCCTCAGTATGGAAGTCTGAGTTAACTGTGTAAAAGCATGAGTGTGCTTTTTAATGCTATTTTTGGACCTTTCCTTGCTTGGAAGCCTGTAATACTGAATCTGAAAGTTGCCATATTTAATTTTTCAGGAGAGAACTTGAAGGGAAAAAAATAACTAGTATATAATCAAGACAGATTTTTTTCTAAAAGTATTTTTTAATTTCATTTAATACAGAAAAATGCAATGCTTTTGTAGCTTAATAACCAAACTCTTTTAATAGGAACTGAATCTCTTGCTAAATCCTTTTCTCTGTGATCCCCATCCATGTTTTTCCTATATGTAACTTCATGGTTTTAATTCTTGCTTTAGAACTGATAAACATGACTTGAGCTGTATAGCTGTGTAGTAGAGGAAAGAGGAAACCTCTTTTCCATACAACTTACTGTGTCTGTATAGCATCAGAGAGAGGCCTTATTACATCTTGAGGTGTTATGTTGGGTTTTTTTTCCACTGAGTTTGTTAGGACCTTGTGGCAAAACTAGCTCCAGGGTTCAAAGGATACTATTTGATTTGTATTTATTATTTTTAAATTGGTTTTAGCTTTTAAAAACTCTGGAAACTGATAAAATTTTTGAACTAGCAGAATGTGTCCTTCCTCATTGTTCAGCCTGTTCTTCCGTTGTTTCAGTTCCTTTTTCATGGCTGCTGTTCCCAATTCCCTGTTCCAGATTTTGGGAAGGCAATGGATGTGAAGGTATTTCAGCTGAAAACAATATTGTGGTGCTGCGATACTGTCTATAGAACTGCAGGAACTGCATTGTTAGTTAGTAAGCAGTGACATAATTAGTAACACAACATCCAGTAAACCTGGAAGTAGATGTTTTCCTCCTCGTTAATGCTTCTCGTAACAAGTGCAGGTATTAATACGGTGGGCATGTGTTCAACTACAGGTGTGATTTTTCAGATAACTTCTACTCATTTGTTTCTGTGACCTTCATATGAAAGGTAAACCTTATTTGGCTTGTTAATTTGGGTAATATAATGTCTATTGGGGGGAAGTAATCAGAAAGAGAGAAAAATAAGCACACGGGAAACACCTGCAGTTGTTTGTTTGTGGGTTTTTTTTCCCTCAAAAAAGTTTAAGATATTTTTATTTACAGCTAGTGTTCTGTTGTTTGTAGCTAGGGTAATAAATTAGATACTTTGATGTGTGCAGAGGAGTATGGAATCTTTGTGCCTTATGAGAGTTGGTCATAAATTATGTCAGTTAGGAGGGTTGTTCAGGATCTAAGTGTTAAAGCTGGAACAGAGTGGTGGAAATGCATTTGATCTACAGTTGCACAAAATGAAACTTCAGATTTATTGACTTTTTGTTCTTGATCATGGACTGTTTGAAGTAAACATGTTTACATCCAATACCTCGTGCGCCTAGATAAACAATACTGAGTTCAACATGGAATGCTACTTCAACAGTTGTTAATAGCCCTCACATGGGGATTTTGCAAGTTTTATTGCTTGTTGCTACCTTGAGATATAATAAAATTAGGCTGGCATTCCGTATGTTTTTGCATATGACCACAATTTAGATATTTCTTCAGTATTAAAGTGTATTTATACATGATCTGCATATAAAGAAAGTGCCATATACTGAAAACACTTCTTCCTACTCCAGTAGGTTTCAAATCGAAGAAAATAAAACAGGTTTAAGTACAGGTTTGCAGACACGTACGTGCTGCCCTAAGGGATGCAAGACTCCGTTGCTCATACTTGCCTGCAGAGAAGATGAGATGAGGCAGGCTGCAACAGATTTTAGTCATGTTGTTGCCTTAGAGTCTAGATGGTGAAATGGCCAATGTCCTGGCCAGACAAATGCCACCACGTAAGTGAAACTAATCTCAGGGATGGCAGTGCCTAAAACTGCTGCATGAGCAGTAATCAGAATAGCTTAATAGACCTAAAATGTTTCTTTAAGCTACTAGGTTTCACTGCAGGTATGAACTGAATTAGTTTGATTGAGATAATTGTGTAACGATTTTTCTTGATACGGCTTGTGAGATTGTTTCCCATGGCTGTTGCTAAATCCTAGATAAAACAAATACTTAAACATAACGATAAGATAGCAGACTCAGTGTTAAGGTATATAGTTGATCATGGAGGTTAGCATAATAAACAAAAATTGCTACATTGGGTTAGATTGTTGCTTTGTGTTATTTTGTTTTCATTCACTCTTCCTCTCACTTCTTGAGAATTGATTCTGTTCAGTTTGGATTACTGGCAAGTGATTATATCTAAGTAGGATTTGGTAAAAATCAAAGCTGCCTATTCTTGATCTAGGGTGCTGTTACAGGTTATGGAAAAAGTAGTGTTTATTTTGACATTCTTCTGGCAAACATCTTATATGGTTCAGGAATGAAGCCAAGTGCCTTCAAAACATAAGAGATGTATACATAAGTGCCTTCAGGGTATGCAGAAGTTCAAGGATAGGTCACTGGTGGTGACTTGGCATGATATCTTGCATGTGTGTGTGAAAGGAGGATTGTTTTTGAAATGTTATCAGTACTGTTTCTTGCAGGGGAGGAGGGAGGCATGACCAATTTTCTGAGAGTATTAGGAGACTTAAAAATTTATTTTTTTTTTAAAAAAGAGCAAAACCAGTAGGTATGTTAACCCCTCTCAGATTTGGGAAGCTGTTTGCCAATGCGAAATACTTTCCTTTTGTTCCCATATGCGTTCCTATAAAGTAGTTACATTACTGTTTTTAAACTTGGTGGTGCTTTTGTTTTTTTAGTAATGACTTTGCAGGAGTGCTCTTACGAGAGTTTCCCCTAAGATGTCAGTTTCCGTGACTACGCTGCACCCTGTGTAGCGATCTGTGTTGTGAGAAGTTGACATTAACATACAGCAGGTGCATGGTTTGGTGGTTGGTTGGTGGCTGGGTTGCCCATTGGGCAAGCAGTAGCTGTGAGTTTACATTTCCCTCAGGCACAAGAAGTTGCAGAACTGTGTCCTGGGCACCTGTGTGCTTGCTCAGGGGGAGGAGGAGAAAGAGGTTACTGCCTCCAGATTTAGGGCCCTCAAAGTGCAAAACAGAACCTCATTTGAGGGTCCTGCTTAGACTTCTGTGTGGGGTGACATTTGGCTGCTGAGCTTCATACAGAGAATGACTGTTTGAGACATGAGGTGAGGTAAAGATTAAAGTTGTCCCTAGTTTTGAGAACTGCTCTTTTCCCTTACTTATTTTCAGAATAAATGCTGAGGTTGTAGTCTCTGTTGTGGACACATACTTCACGCAACCAGTGATAATTTTGCCTGTAATACAAAATTGTCTTTCTAAATATAGAGAGGTCTCTTCTATTTCCATAGTAAATTTGATAAAATAACAGTGCGGAACAAAACTTGATATGTAAAATACTGTATCTTCATATGTGTATGTGTTAAGTCTTTAATGTCAGGTTTTACAAGACAAAAAAGTTAAAGTCAGGTTTTCTAAAAATTGTTCTCAAACTCTATTTTTATTACTAGGGAAAACCCCACAGAATTCCTTTCTAATTCATTGCATTGTGTTCAAGGAGACCTCCCCTCTAAAGCATGTAGTGGTGGAAAGCACCCTTGCACAAGTTAGAGGAAACTCTGGCATTTTACTTGTTTTCTGCTCTTCCTTCTGAAGACGTGTCAGACTCCTTGGGGTTTGTAAAAGGTCAAGAACAAAATAAAGAGCATTCTTAAGCATACAGTTATAACTAATTAAAAACTGGACATTCATCACGATATCAGGGTTGCTTGCATTTGGAAAGAACATTACGTATGACAATCTCTTCGTTAAGAAAACATGGTTTAGCAGAAACAAAGGAATGGTTGCAGACAAGGTACTTCTTAAGTTTGTTTACTGTGCAGTAGAATTAAAATGGTTTTGTTAATAAAAAACTTCCTTGTTCTTTTTTTGTTTAAAGCTGATTTCTGGCAACTTGTGATTCCAGAATTTAAGGTTTTCCACATGGAAGAGCCTCCAGTTGTGACTGCTCTGCTTTTGTGTCCTCTTGTGAAGGACAGACAGTCTTTGAAAAGGATAGAACATGCTGTCATACTGTGAGGATGAGAATTCCCACAAAAGCCTGTTGTTGGGGGGTAGCATAGCTCTCTACTTCCTATAAATGAGATCTGTGTTCTTCAGGCATACTATGGCCTAACATGACTAAAATGTCAGAACTGTTACGCTATTTCAGTTCCATCTACTTATTGTCTTGTGCTCAAAACCCTATTAATTCAGTTGCTGGTTGAAGATGGAAACTGTTTTCTGAATTGCCTTGATGTGAACTAAAGTAAACAACTACTTTGAGTATTGATTGAAATTTCCTAGAGGGATCTGAAACTTTACAATACCTTTTAATTTCATTTTTTAAATGCATAGGCATGACCCTGTAGAGCTTGTTTGGGAGAGTTCAGAAGTGGTTTGCCCGTTTTGGCAGGGGATAATCTCAGCTATATGTGATACTGTCAGCTGAAAATATGCAAGAAGCAATTCAGGAAAAGGATGAGAGGGTAGGAGGAGAGAAGGCCGTCTCTCTGGGGCATTATGATCAGCTGGGAGGTATCAGAGCATAACATGTGCCATACTGTGTTTTACATTGCCCAAGTCATTTGGCCGTTCACTTCTGAGCCCTGTGGTAATTTTATCAGTTGTCTAAAACTGTGGGTGGCTGAGTTGTACCTCCTTTACAAAAACTGACATGTGCAAATGTTTGCTGGGTTTGAAGGACTTACCAATTAAAATTGAGTTAGGCTAAAAGATTTTTGTTCACTCAATTCAGTATGCATGCTACTGAAGTAGTATTACAGCTGGTGAATCATAGAATGTGTTGGGCTGGAAAGGACCTTTAAAGGTCATCTACTCCAACTCCACTGCTGTAGCTTGATAGTTAATTTTATGTATATTCATAAATATACAGCTAGTTAGAATCTTAATAATATTAAAAGATTAAAGGCTCTTTTGGCCTATGTTTTATATTTAGTCTTGAATCTTATTAGTTAATATCTAATAAATAAAAAGTATGTATTTCTAAGGTACTAATTATAAATAATAGAAAATTATTTCCAATATGTCTTTTACTTCCTGCCTTTAAATATATTCTAAAAAACAGTGAGAGATGTGGCCTAAAATTCCAGCAGACACCATTTTGTGTTCTTGTGGAAACATCTGAAACATGGAGTTTAATAGTTTTAAGTCTAACTCATAATATATTTGAATATGATAGCTGTATCATAAGTAACATAAACATAAAGAAAGATGGAACAGGAGCATATAATTGCCTGCTTTGTGGCATAACTTTTTTTTTTGAACCTTCTATAAACACAGGAAATTCTTAACGGGAAAAAAGCCTCCAACATGACTCTAGTATTACTTATGTTTCTGTGCAAATACTCTCTCACTAGTGAGAAGAAAGACTGTACATTTGATTTATGAGAAATGTTTTTTTAGATTTCATTGCATTATCCTTCCTTTTGTTTTAGCCACAGCAGTGTATTGCAGATGGATGACCAAAAAGAAAAAAAAGTATTTCTCCTCTTTCTAGGTGTGGACGCTCTCCTGTGTACCGTTCACGTGAGATGTCAGGTCGGGCCCTTGTTCCATTTGTTGCGGTAAATGAAATACCATCCACAGTGCTGTCCTTGCTGGAGGGGCTTCCAGACTCTACCAGTCCTTGCATACGACAGAATAACATTCATGGAACGCTTCTGCAAGTAAGTTCTTGGGGGTTGTTTGTTTTAGGGGGTATGTATGTGTGGGTGTTTGTTTTTTACTGTGAGTTTTTTGTTGGATTGTTTTGGTCATACTTCACAGCCAGATGACACAAAATAAATGTCAAAAATATGTATGAAGACTGCTTTCAAGTCACTTGTATTAGATGTTAAATATGAAATGTACACTTCAGCCATCATTAGAAGGCTGTGAGCTGTAAATATCAACATTTACATTTCATATGTTTCACCCTTGGAGATTAAAGTGCTTTGAGAGCAAGTTTCTTTATCTAAACTTATCTACACAGAGATCTATATAACATTCCCAAAATCACAGAGCAAATCTGAGGCAAAGCTGGACTCCAGGCACTAACAGTATTGTTGGTATTGAGACTTACTACTTAACAGCGTATTTATTTATTACTTCATTTGCTTTTCCTGCTACACTAGCAGCTTCCTGTCAGTTTGCTGTACAAGATGTGATAAGCTTTATACTGTAGCCTTCTGAAAACATTCTGGAGAACAGCTTGCTATCGGTTTGGAATCAGAAATTTCTTCATTCACCATATATCGTTCTTTGGTTTATGGCAGCCGGTTCACTGCGTTTGATTTTTCAACTATCATGGTAATAAGTTACCCATTTTTATTGCCTGTTTTTCAAGATCAATCCTCCAACAAAGCACCACTGTACTCGATCAGCTCTGTTAGTCTGCCTTAGTTGGCAAGCTATCTAGGTACACATTCCCACTGTAAGCTCTGTGGTGGGGTGTGTGTCGTTCTGTTTTAGGTGGGTTTTTTAGTGTATCTTTTCCGGTCTTATTATTTCCCTTTAAAGTCATGACCTTACAGGAAACCTGGGACAGGGAAGTGAGTGAAGTCACTCTAGAGCACTTACTGTCAACTTTGCCTGTAAAGCATTTCAGCCAATTGAATCTGGATTTGGATGACTATTAGTTCCAGTGAAGGCTGTCGCAGAGCGTGAGTTGATCATGTCCTGTCTTTTCCGCTCTGAAAAGGATTCTGTGCAAGTGCTTAGAACTGTGACCTGCTGTATCTGCATGGGAAGGAGGAGACTGCTGTTATCAGTTTACCCGTGTAGCCCTGAAGTGTCACAAAACACTTGAACCTCCTGAAGTGTTATGAGGAGGGGGTTATTTCAACAGAGAAAATCAAGTACTTTCTCAGTCCAAAATGGTTGTAATCCTGGTCGTGAGGGTATGGACTGGCTGTAGTGTATAACGCCACTACCTTCTTTTTAGTGACCTGGAAAAAAATAGTAATGGAGGGTTAGTTCTGAAAGAGCCCGAAGGATGATTTGATTTTTAATCCTGTGTTGCTAACGTGATGTTATGTGTAGGTATAAGGCGTTGTCTCTTCCATGCCTGTGAAGCAGAAGGCATTCTTGGGACTTTAATGTGAGAATACTTTTTGGTCAGTTTTGAGCAGCTACTAGGTGGTACTACTGCAATTGGTACTGCACCAGGGAGAGACCAGTGCTGTCAGAGCCTGACATTTTTCAAGAAAATGTCAGTCATAACAGTTCAGTTAGGATACTGGAGTATCGACCAAATGAGAAGAGGCTGATAGAGCTGGGTCTGTTTAGCTTGGAGGAGGCTGAGGGGTGAATCTTGCCAATGCTTATAAATATCTAAAGGAAGATGGGGCCAGACTCTTCTCAGTGATATCTGGTGACAAGGGGCAATGGGCAAAAATTGGAAAACAGGAGGTTCAGCCTAAACATAAGGAAAAACTTCTTTACTGTGAGGGTAACAGAGCACTGGAACAGGCTGCCCAGAGAGGTTTTGCAGTGTCTGGAAACTCGCAAAACCCACCTGGATGTGTTCTTTGTGATCTACTGTAGGAGATCCTGCTCTGGCAGAGGGATTGGACTAGATGATCTTCAGAGGTCTATTCCAACCCTTAACACTGATGTTTGGTCTATCACGTTTGTCTTGGCCTTTGGTTTTATGACTTGTGAATCAAAGTTGTGCAAATTCTTCATTTAATCCTTAATCAAATTTAGTGCATGACTGAAACTCTGAACCATCTGTTGCTAGTTAAAAATAACAAAACATTCATTAGTACCATAGAGTGATACAGTTGTGCAAAAAGGGAGGCAATGGTGTTTGATGTTGTGCCTCTAAAACGCTAATGCTAGGTAGTTTAACACGTAGGTAGCATGCATCTCCTGTAAACAGTACAAAGAGCAAAGTACCTTGGATTTCAGTTTCCTTTTTATCAATGGAAGATAGGCCTTGCAAACCTGCTGCTAAGGCTCATTGAACTGTAGAAATTTGTTACAGGACTATTCATTAAACCACTGTTTCTCTGAAGGCTTACTTGCAGATTGTGATCTGACAGCATTCAGAACTGTTTGCACTGCATTTCCATGGCATGGTAGAGAATTTGTCTTCCTCTTTGATATCAAACCAAAACAAAATGGAGTAAGTCTATAAAAAAACTAAATAAAATTTAGAGTTTTCCAGCAATAGAAGGCTAATATGGTATAAAAATGGTATTCAGTAATTTAATTTCATTTGTTCAGTCAAATTAGCCAGAAATTGACTAAGCCTGAATTTTTATTTCAGTATTCATATACTGTCAGATCTTGAACAGGAAAGTTGGAATTATTCAGACTTCAAGCTTATGTGGCAATGCCAAATGTAATGAATCTTGAGGGTATAGTTCAGTTATATTTCAGAGTTACGTAATTGCTTCATCTGTTGCAAGTCAAATCTTAATTTATAGAAAGATCATTCAAAAAGAGTTCAGCGTGGAATGTTTGTCCAAACATAGCCTGATTTTCAAAATGCTGAGATTGACAAGGAGTGTTTTTTGACAGTGGATGCAAATTTATTTATCTTCAGACCTTTGCGTTATGTGAAAACATGGCTTTTCCTTCCCAGTGTGATAACTGTGGCCCAATTGATGTAGGAATAGGAATGTGCATGAGGATAAAAAAATCTTATGCTTTACATGTTTTATAGAAGAACTTCTTTTCAAGAATTGTCTAGGAAGAATACTACTGTTCTGTAACTCTTAATGGAACTGATGATATTCTTTATGGAGTACTTCTGCATCATTAGTAAATGCACTGACTTGGTTAAGACAAATTCTATGCTTAGTGTTTGCTTTATGAGTTCAGTTTCTATTCTGCTCCATAATCCAAACTGGCATGGGGGATGGGGAGGAAGTCAAGTTTGTAATCCACAAAAAAATGCAGAGATCTCCTGCTGGCCATCTTGAATCATGAAATATTTCCGACTTCTTTTGTTCTAAGATCCATTTTTTTTACCTGTTATCTGAAAGAAGGAGCTCATCTGGATACTTATATAGAGGCTTTTGGAAATTTATAACTAGGGAGTCCTTTCTGTTTGTGAAACCTTTTGACTTTTGGCAGTTGCCAAGGAACGTAAAGTATTTGGGAAGATTGTTAGATGTCCTTGTCAGAGAATCAAATGTTTTTTTTGACCTTCTGCCTCTTTAGAGTTGGAATTACTACAGTATATATTCCGTCTGTTCAGATTAATTAAGAAATTCGGAATTAAGGTGTAATTAATTCAGAAATGTTTTATTCAATAACCTGTGCTTCCAGTTAGCAGTTTCAATGCACTCGTTTGACTCATAGTGGTATTTGTAATCCATGCAGGTAGGGACATGGTCTGCTTTCTCTTTTCATGTCTCTTGTTTTCATAGAAATGCCTAGTCTCATAGGCAACAGTCTTAACTGAGTGTTTTGAGTCCTAATGTTTATGAAAACTTCTAGTCTTCATGTCTGATTCTGTGCATCTACAATAAGCTTGAATGTCTTGAGCAAAACACTTGTTAGAGTCAAGAGTTAATCAAAGACCTCCAAACACTGGTAAAGCTCAAGGTTCACTTCAGTTTAGAATTCATAGAGAGATAGCGCATGGAAGTAAGCCTTGAGCTGCGAAAAGAATTATGGAGGCCTGGTAGTTCTTTAATGAAATGATAACTCCAGAAGTACAAATCAACCTAATGGTTAGAAAGTGTAATAATACACCAGCTTAGACAAATTAAGAGTTCTGTACTGAATGCACAGCAAGACAAAACATACTGAAGCAAGAGTGTGCAGAGAGGAAATTGAAAAATTAAGACAAAAATTGTCTGTAGCCTTTCAGAAATTTCCAAAGAAATAGTTTATCTTAGAAGGTGGAAGCTATCGATAGCTGATGTCTGGAAGGCATACTTTTCTCCATTAGTTCACTCACACAGTCAAATACAAACTTAAATATTGGAAGCTACTTTTTTGCATTAAGGATGTGTTAATGTTCAGCATTCAAAAAGAGTGGATCTGCCGTCATGTATATAAGATTTTTTGCCTGAGCCTGGAGGATGGACAGATTATCACTTAGGATTCCTGCCAGTCTCCCCTTTATTTTTTAATGATTCTTTGATCCTACCAGTGATTGAGGCACCTTTATGAAGCTATGCAGAATTTTTATTTTCATCAGTCTGCACCTAGTTAATTCTTGTTTGCATAGATTAGTGTGTATAACATTCGTAGCTTTTCTTGTTGTAGATGGAAATTTTCATGTAAATTGCTCTAATTAGTCTTTAAGATTGTTATTGCAAACAATTTTACTTGAATTGGAAATAGCTGATTGAACTTTGAGCAGGTTTAATATACAGTTTAGATAACATGTTCTGTACATTTACACTTTATACTAAACAGAGTCCAAGAAGGCAAGCTTCTGGGCATACTAGGGAAAGAGGGCTTGGCCATTTGTTATTCCTAACCATAGGCCTTACTAGTAAAGACTGAGGTGAAGACAATATTCAGTACCTCAGCCAGAGTCATCTCTAGGTGGACTTTGGCTTCCCTGACTACATCTCTGCATGTTTGGACAGTGTCTCTGTTTTCCTTCCAGGTTACCTGTCCCTGCTTTCTCCTTCTGTATACTCCCTTTCTGTGTTTGAGTTTTGCCACCAGCTCCTCATTCATCCATGCAGAACTCCTGACGTGCTTGCCTGATTTCTAGCTTGTTGGGATGGAATGCTTTTGAGCTTGGAGGAAGTGGTCCTTGAATATCAACCAGATATTAAATGAAAACAGATATTCTGGTTTGGTTGCCTATAGCAGATACCCACAAGAGTATCACCCATAGTGGGCTGGTCTTTAGTCCTTACCCATAAGCTCCCAGCTGGCTCATCACCCATTCCCAGGCAGAGTTTCATGAATTCCAGCTGTTGGAGAGAATATAAAGTGCAAGTCCATCTTCTAATCTTTCCCACCTGTCCTTCCTAAAGAGCCTGTATCCCTCCATTCCAGCACTCCACATGTCAGCTCTCCTATCTTGTCTCCATGATCTCACCAGGATCACAGCCTAGCGTCTGCACACAGACCTCGTAATTCCACTCATTCTTTCATCTCTTCCTTTGGGTACATTAAAGTCAAGAGAAGTTACAGGGACCCTAAGCATGATTTTCCCAAAGGAAAGACATCACCTTTCATTCATCTGATTGTAGATTATTTAGGATGATTTTAAAAAAAAAAACAAACAACCTCCCAAATGCATGAACTTTCAGATTGGTTTGCAAAGGAAAGCAGATGTTAGACTTCAGCTTTGGTTTTTATCCTGTGAGAATCAGTTGACGTGACTTATGCTGGATTTCAAAGGCTGCGTGATGTACACAGACCTAGAATTTAGTTGTTAGTAGTGCATTAGAATAACAGCAGTATGACTGGAGCTTTCAGTCACAGTTCTGCACTCAATGGTTTCCAGAAATCTCGTTCACATCTGAGCACTGGAAAAATCTGTACTCTAATGAGAATGTGCATACCCTTACAATACTGTTCATATCGAGAACAATTCACTGAACAGCTGCAATTAATCTTGAAGCACATGTAATTACTATTAAGGTTTATTTCTTTTTCAAATGAAAGAATCTGTACATCAATTGGCTCATTATCTTGTATATTATCAGTTTGATCTTCCTCGTGTTCATTTGGCAAGCTTACAGTTATGTATTTTTAGAACATGCAGGGTGAGGTAAATGAAATTACCAAAAGAGGCACTGTGTTTTCATTTAGCTTCTCTGTGCCTTGTTTTGGATAATTCTGAAATGTCGAAGGTGCTACCCTACTTCCTAGAAGTCTTGTGTGGATTTTTAACTAAATACTGACAGTGTCTAACTTGAGATGGGGATGTAGAACAGCACAAAAAAATTTTGCTTCCCTTATCTGTCCTATTCACTATGCAGTCCTTTGTTTTTGAAGAGCATTTTGCGTTGCCTTTGGTATCTTTTGGGCACAGATTAGGTAAAAGGATTCAGTGACTTCTTCCTCATCATTTGCTGCTTGTATAGGAAGAGAGAGAACTACGCAACTTTTTTTTTTTTATGTGCATGTTGTCTGCATTTGCTGTGTCCATCAGAAGATGGATTGTATTGTCCAAGATGAAGCTTTTCTTAGAAATTCCCAGCTGTATCTTTTAGGAATAATTTCTGGTGGGAAACTGCTTTGTTTGTGAGGATTATTTATATTTTTGGTGGTACTTTGTACAGGAAAGCGAACAACTACATAAAATCAAACAAAAAACTCTGCTGGCCTATTATGTCCTTAAAGGTGGATGCTTCTTGTCGTGACTGGTTTTGGTCACTGCTGTAACTTAAAGTCACTGAAACTCTGCCTGGTCTCCTGTGGTCCCTAGGAAGATTTCTCTCAGTTCCCCCATCTTCTTATCTGAAATCTGGCTGGTAGCTTCTCTTCTCACTGCAGTCTTCCCACTTACAGCTAATACTTTGTCACTCCTACTGATTTATCCTGAAATTTGTTCCCTAAGCATATGCCGATGTTCTGCATTGTAAGAGAAGAGCAGTATCTCCTCCTGTCTGGGGGGTGCACATGACCACATGACCTGTTCTTAAAGAAATAACTGGCAAGAGACAGATGAAACAGAATTTGTTATTCTTTGACGCAGGCTTAAAATGAAGATAAAAATGGAAATTCACTTAGTTCATGTTATTTTGAGTGTCATCAATCAGCAGTCAGTTACTCTTTGCAGATTGTTACTCTTAATATTCAGATTTTATGCACACTTTGAATTTTCCGATAAAATTCAGTAGTTCCAATTACCTAAATGGGTATTATAGGAGTAGAATAGATCAAATAAGTGAGGTTGGGGGCAGGGGTTTGTTTCTTCAGGTTTTTTGTGGGGTTTATGTTCACCAATTCAAACGGTTCTGTTGGGCACATTGCAGTCTTGTGCAAAGAGTGTTGGATTGAGTTTTTGAGTGTTTTTTTTTGTTTTGTTTTTCTTTTGAAACCAGCATCACCGTTGCATCTCAAATCTAAAGAGCAGACTTGAGTCACATCAACTTACTCAGTTGCATGTGACAAAAATTAGACTTAACAGGAGACAGAGGGCTTTGTAACTCTTTACCTTAATGTTAACTTCAAATACTATTTTCCTGCTGATTTCAGTAGAACAAGAAATTAGCAGTTGCTACTTTTCAGGGAATAGCAGCATCTTATGGAATTAGACTTGTCTTTCTGTAAATACTTTACTATTAAAGATCTGTAATCTTTATATTAAAATAATATGATTTAAGAAACCTGCATGGTTACATGACAGATTTTTCTTCCATTTGTACAGGGCTTTTTTCAAAGTGATTTACCATTTCTGTGTTTTCTTTGTTTTGCCATTGCACAAATCTTGCCGTATTCAAATTGAATATGGCAAGATTTGTGCAATGGCAGAACTTCACATTATCTGTATCAACTCTTTGGATACTCTAATGTTTTAAATAGTAATGGAGAGCTGGAAGAAGTGATTTAAAGATGGAATAATCTGTTCAAAGAATGACTGGAGGCTTCATTGAAGCAGCAAGAAAACAAGGACAAGAACATACCCTGAGAATAGCCATATTGGATCACGCAAAGATTTGTCTGAGTCTGTGTGTTGTTTCCAGGGAGGACTGATAGCACAAGCCTGGGAAAGAAGAGTAAGACAGATCAAGCAGCTGGAGAAACATCTGCATGTGCTGTCTTAGCTTAGAGCATTCTTCAGCCAGAGATGTAGGGATGTGACTTTGTTGAAGATAAAAATTAAGTGCATAGTTGTACTGATGAAAAGAAGCAGTTTATGTTGAAAACATCGATATGTTGGGTAGTTTAATTGTCCGGAAGAGTCATATTAAGACAGATTGTTGTTGATTACAGTAGAGCCTGCCTAACGAATCCAGATGCCTTTTTCCTTCCTTTGAGAGAAGGAGGATTTTAACTTCAGGTATTTGAGATTACGATCACTCTTGTGTTTTATCAGTTTATTACTTGGATGCTTACTCAGAGGAATAAAGACAATTTAAATAAATATTAGCATTTGAAAATAAAGCAGAGAAGAATGATGCATGAAGAAGAGCTAGCAAGCCATCACTGGATGTTCTTTATTACAGGACTGAATAGCTAATAAAAGCCTGAGACTCCAGTGGCTAGGGTGTGAGAATATGAGAGCAAGAGACAAATTAGGCAAATGTATTTTGAAGGCCATTCTTGGATATTGGTCCTTGTGACTGAGTGGAATAGGGAAGTATACTACTTGTTTGCTTGATCTAAAAATCCTTAACATGAATTACCAGCAGAGGTGTCAGTGACTATATTGTTTTTCCTGTTTTGCTTTGAAGACAGAGGCTCTCTAGGGTCTGAGGGAATGAATGGGGAAGTAGTGTATTGTTTGTTTGGCTTTATTCAGTAGCACAGAAACATTGACTATGGTGAATTACATTTTATTTGGCTTGGCAGTAAAGTCTGAAGTGTAGCAGTTCAAAATAGGCTTATAAAAATTCAATATAGTAAACAAATGTTACATTATCAACAGATCAAAGAAATAAACCTGCTATAATTAAATGTTTTCCAACGAAACTTCCTCCCAGCTGTTTCTTTTCTAAGCGCAGTTTTTAATGTTCAAGATAAGCCTTACTTTTAAGATAAGTACAAAGAGAAAAGAAATACCAATGTCAAGTTGAAAACATTCACTTATATGTAGCTGGCAAGAACATAACAGTTGTCTTATTTCTTCATGTTGTAAATTTGTATTAACTGTTACACAGGGGTGCACTGATATAAGGAGACAGAACAAGATTTATATTTATGAATGCAACAGAATTCCAACTTAATTCCAAGTATGGGAGGAGGCAGTCTCTGAAAGAAAATCATTGATGAGATTTTGCCAGAGGTTTTCTTCCAGCTGCTTTTAAATCAGTTTCTGCATCATTACTGATTTCCTTCCTAGAGCAACTAAAGATATGCAGAGGTGCTATTGTTGTAAACCTTGTGTTCACATATTTCAATTTTTTTTTTTAAAGTGTGATTTTTAGTACAGAATCAGCAATAATATTCATCAATTAGTGAAAACAAGGCTGCTGCTCATTCTAATTGAGAGGTAACTATAAATAAGGACTACTTGGACTTAGGCTGGGGATAGCGTGACACCCTAGATTTTGACATTCCTTATGATGGTAAGCAGTTGCTATGCAAATATTTTGGTTTCCCTCATCCTATGCGCCTAGTACTGCTCCTTAATGAGTAAAAGCTCCTGCAACCCACGTTGCTTAGCAGAGGTTGTGGGGTCGCTGTGTGTGCAGCCATCTGAGGGCACCTTGCCCGGTGCTGAGGTACAGCCCTAAGCTAGTGTTCGGCTAGTTTCTCTTGATTACAGCTTGGATAAATGTGCAGTGATTGAAAACAACATGTACGAATGTGGTTATAGGGAACAACTTTTATCAGGTGTTGAGATTAAACTAAGGAAAGAGAAATCCTCCTATAGGTACAGTTTTCACAGTGGATAGACTATTGTCTTTTTAGTGTATGAAGATATTTAGAAACTAATACTGTTGGCACAGTGTTCTACTTTTTGCTACTTAAATCTTCCTGAAGAGAGTTGAACCACTGACTGGTTAACTTGATTTAGACCTCCCAGAACAGCAACGGAACTCTTGTGAAGTCTGCATTTTTTTAGGTGTTCAATTCTATGCATGTTTCTTGCACCTGTTTTGTATTACGAGTCTTTAAGTATCCCTCATGATTACTCAGGAAAGCAATCCTATCGCTCTTTCACAAGCAGAGGATGTTTTTACAGTTGGGAAGGGAAAAGTTGAAACTTGTAAAGTGTACTGAAGATAAAATATTCTCCTAGGTGGTGCAGTGCATTAATTTAGTACTCCATAGAGTTCATTTTTCAACTCTAAAAACATGTTTTCAATCCCACCCGCATAGGATTTTTTTTTCTCTCTTCTTCTTTGACCTGGAAACCATGTCTTTAAAACTTTCAGAACAAAAACAAAAAAAAAGATAAACCTGGTTACACTTTCTGGATATAATTTTAAAAATACCCATCCACGATAAGTTCTGACTGCTTGAGGATGTGTAAAAAGTATTTATGAACAGTGCGGCCTTTTTATATGCTGTATGTTTTCAGGAGTTCAGGCTATAGTGAGAAATGTGGGAAGGCACCTTCTTTGGAAGCTTTCTCAGCCTGTTTACAAGTCAGAATATCCTCAATGAAAGGAGGAGAAAGCTGGAAGAAAAAGGTGTTTAAAAGAATCCTGGGTAGGACAAATGAACAAAGAGGGATATGTGGTTTAAGTGGGTAATGACACAGTAAAGTCTTACCTATGTTGAAAGTCAGGATGCAAGAATCTCAAATAGTGGAACAAAGAATAGAAAGGACAGGAGGGAAACCATTGGAAATTTAAGAAAATGAAACAAAATAAACACAAAACAAGAATAAGACATTTTTCTGAGGTAGGAAAATCCATTTCATTAGTCAAGTTAGATTTTTTTTTTGAATTAATGTACTGTACTTTTTCCTTTTCCAACCAACTTTAAAGCATGTTACTTGATTTACTTGTCTTTCTGTTTATATGTCACAGACATTTCTTGCAGTAGTATTTCTTAGTTTATTAATATAATTGTTTTAGAATTTCTACATTTCTGAAGTAGTTACTGTTATGGTGCTACAATTTTCAAGGAATGGTTTTCACACAGCTGTTTGGCTTCAAATGCTCTTTCTACTCAGGGTCCAAATTACTCTGTATCTGAACTGATGGCATACTCTGGAAATTACTTCCTCTGATGCTGTTTATTCACAGACCAAAAGAGAATGGGAAATGGCTATCCAGTCAAAGGAAAGGATTGTACAGAGATTTGATTGACATAAAAGAAATACAGTTGCAAAAAAAAGTATGTGAACCTTTTTGGAATTTCATGGTGTTCTGCATTAATTTGTCATAAAATGTGATCTAATCGTCATCTCAGTCAAGAGTATTGACAAATATAATGAGCCTAAAATGATAACCCAAAAACAATTCTGATCCTCCATGTCTTTATTGAACACACTCATTCAACATTCAAAATGCTAGTGGAAAAAGTAAGTGAACCCTTGGAATCAATAACTGGTGGACCCCCCCTTGGCAGCAATAACCTCAACCAGGCGCTTCCTGTAGCTGTGGATCAGAGCTGCACATCCTTCAGGAGGGATTTTAGCCCATTCTCCCTGGCAGAACTGCTTTAGCTCTGTCGTATTCTTTGGACATCTCATGTGTACGGCTCTCTTCAAGTCACTTTGTAGCATTTCTGCTGGGTTGAGGTCTGGGCTCTGACTTGGCCACTCCAAAGGGTGGTGGATTTTGTTTTTCTGAAGCCATTCTGTTGTGGATTTGCTCTGATGCTTTGGGTCATTGTCCGGTTGCATCACCCAACGTCTACAGAGTTTCAG
>NW_009719147.1:0-620 GCF_000703405.1 Apaloderma vittatum | reverse complement strand
AGTTCTCAGCTTTCACTCCCACAGCTCAGCGGATCCCCTCTCTCCCACCAACCGCACTGAGAGGAGCGGTGGAAGCCTCGTCCCCTGACTCCTGGACAAGAGGTTTGGGGCTGCTTCAGTCCTCGGAACATCACACCTGCCTGGGAGTTTTATTTTTTGCTTTGGGCTCTATCTGTCTGGGTTTCCTGTGAAAGCTGGGAGTTGCAACGCAGCGAAGCCGTCGCGTCTCCTCACGAGCAGCCGGCGCTACAGGGGATTAAATCTGGTGCGAAATGTTCAGCGCTGCTTTGGGGATATTCAGCCAGGGCGTGGGTGTTCCACTTGTTTGTGGCTCTCCGGGTGTCCTGGCAGCAGTAAGTAACGAGATGAGCTTCCCTTTAGATTTCATCCTAGACCTTCCTATTTTTGGCACACGGCCATCACACTTTGCTCTGACGATCCGTCCGTTTTTAGACAACACAATTAGAAAATACACTTTTTCTCTATGTCAGCTAAGAATCTAAATGAGCATTATCTTTTCAGTGATGATGCCAGTGCCCCCCTGCCCATCCCCTGGCTGTAAGCAGAGGGAGAAGTGAGTAATACAGGAACTGGGCACTTCCCACAATAAACACTTTCAG
>NW_009719146.1:0-16274 GCF_000703405.1 Apaloderma vittatum | reverse complement strand
GTCTTGTTGAACTTCATGAGGTTGGCCTGTGTTATTTATCTTCGGAAGGGAATTGTTCTTCTGAACCACATTGTCTACATGTTCTTGCTTTAAAGAATGTTTCGGCTGCACCCTTAGATGTGTGGGTTCTCTGCGTGAGCTTGGTTGGTACGTTCTGTTAGAGATAAATGTGAATTTATTAGGGGAAAACAACATTTTGTGCAGAGCCCGTTGTTGTCGGGCGATGAACAGATTCAGAAAGCTTTCTTTTAAACACGGTAACAGATTTGGGTGTCTCCTGATCCACCACCTGTCTTTATGTTGGATTCTCAAACATATTAATTAATACAACATAATTGCGAGCAGCGTTACAATCTTGTTCTTTCTGGGCAAAGAGAAGTGCAAAAATGTGATGTGAATGATAAGCAACGAAGTGAAATCAGTAACACTCTCAAGATATGAAGTTGTATCAGTTACAGGAAATCCCTCATTGATGCTACAAAGTAGCGACTGAGTGAGTTTCTTAGAAGTCACCAAAGGAGGCTTCGGTCAGGCTGTAACAGTAGAATTGTACAGAACTGTCGTGGAAAGCAAAAGTGTGAGATTTCCTGACCAAAGAAATTCTTGGAAACTTACAGACTGTCGCACTTGGGGTTTTTTTCGAGGTTTTTATTTGTATTTGTACATCTTGTCTTTATGAGGAAGCAGAGATGACTCAAGATAAAATTAGAAAATAATTCTGGTTTTGAAAAGAGGCTTTTTACTAACCGAGTCGTAAGACGTAGCATTTTGCATGCTTAGGCATTTCTTTAAGTAGGTAGAATATAGATGAGAAGGCAAGTTAAATATCCTACAATCAAAACATTACAATTATACTAAAGTGGGGATTTTTTCTTTTTCTTTTTTTTTTTTTTAAATTACAGAAAGCACTCCAAAGACTTCTGCCAGTTGCAGTCCTGCTCCTGAATCTCCCATGAGCTCCAGCGAGTCAGTGAAGAGCCTGACTGAATTGGTACAGCAGCCCTGCCCCGCCATAGAGACAAGTAAGGACGGCAAATCCCAGGAATCTAGCGAGCCGCCCGCTTCCGAATCCCAGTCCACAACACCTTTGCCGCTGTCGGGCCACTCGGCGCTCAGCATTCAAGAACTGGTCGCTATGTCCCCGGAGCTGGATACGTACGGCATTACGAAGAGGGTCAAAGAAGTGCTAACGGACAACAATCTCGGTAAATCGCTTCATCCTCCTTTCCTGACCGAAATAAAATGAAAGCGCGCGTGCTTCCGTTTTTATGCTGTATTTCAGGAGGTGTTTGCAAGAATATTTGGGTTTGGCTCTGGTCTAAGCTTTAATCTGTTCAGAAATTTTTTTTGAAAACTGGTAGAAAACCCTTTCAGATTGTCACACTCGACTTAAAATGTCATCGTACCCTTGCTTTCCTTAAGCTCTGCTCCTGGCTCGCCCCCATCTCCTCAAATACAGTCCAGCAGGCTATCAAGAAGACCAAAACCCCAAAATCAGCGAGGTCTCCTCTTGAGAAATGTTCTTTTCCCCATACCTGGATTCAGGGCCCCAGCAGTTGAGGCAGAGGTGAAGCAGAGTAGTCCGGCGTGATTTGAGCAGGGAGGTGCATCCCAAAAAGCAGAAACGTAGCCGTAGAGCTGGGAGGGTAAAGTCGGGCTCCGCTGAGGTTTAGGTGAGCCTGTAGCTCAGGGTGTGGGGCTGCGCAGTTATTTTGCCTAGAGGTGGGCAAAGCTACGGCTGCCTTTGCTTACGGAGGAGCTTTTGGGTGTTTAATGAAGCACACCATTGGCGTGGCTTTATATTTGGAGTGGTCGAAGGGAATAGCGTGGTTTGAGGATGGGAGATCCACGCTTAGTGTTGCCGCTCTGCCTGTAAGTCCCCAGTTCCTGCTGCGTGTTTTGACACTTGCTTCCCTCGCACGGCTCTGGCAAACCTTGAGGAGCCCCGGGAAGGCTGCCCCGGCGGGACCTCCCCGTGCCTCTGGGGCTTAGCGAGGGCTTCACCTCACCTGCGCTGAGGTGTCCAGAGCAGAGGTGGGCGGGATGAGCAGAAGTACCAGTTTCTCTCTGTTCACTAAAGATGGGGCCAAAAAGATTGGTTTTAGAGTGCTGGTGCTGCTGACATGAGAGGAATTCCATCTGTACCGTCTGAACGTTGTGACTGCATAAGGCAAAACCCCTTTATTTTAGCATGCAGGGAAACCTTTTTTTGGCTAGATGCAGACTAGCATACGTGACCAAGTATATTTTTTAAAGGGGAAAAACACTGGGATGGGGGAGGTACCAAGTTCTCATTTATTTGACATAATTTGAGGGGGAAGAAGAAAGTGGCCCTGATCACGGGCATACCCTGCACGAGCTTGTGTTCCCCCGAACCCAGCAGAACTATTTGCTCGTGCACGTTGGCCTGGGCAGACTGTGGTTGCTTGTTCGGTGGAGATAAGGTTTTGCAGGTTTGACACCCTGGTTTTTGCACAAAATGTTGAGTGCTGTACCTGCTCTGGTGTTCCAGAGAGATTAGGGGGGAAAAAAAAAAGTATTTTTGTTTACATTTGCTTTGATGCCATTTTTACTTAGTCTTTTTTATTTCCCATGATTTTTGTTTTCCTACAGTGTGGCTGACAAGCCTAAAAAGCAGCAGAAGAGCCAGGAAATGTGCCCCAAACTCTGCATTAGGTGTGGAACCAGTTTCAATGTCTCCTTTTGTGCCCTCAGTGTGGCAGTGCACCAGGCTCGCTCAGTGCACGGCTTTCTCCGTCTTAAGGCCACGGGGCCTCGTGAACCTGTCTTAGGCAACTGGTGGTGGCCCAGTTGGTCCAGTTTCACTGGCCAGCAAACACCACGGTTGTGCAAAACCATTTGAGAAGTGTTTGGGAGGGTCTCTCCTCCCGTGATTTTCGCATCCCTTCGATGGTCACCCTTTCAGCAAACGATGCTGGCGGCGTTAGTGCTGCGGGGTTGCCGGTATTCCTGGTCCCAAATGTTGTGGAGCTACCAGTGATTCCCTGCTGGGTAACACAGAACTCGGAGAGGGAAGGAAATGCAAGAAGCTCTTAAGGATTGCAGGGGTGGGGATTTTGCAGGAAGGGCCAGGAGTGACCATGAAACCAGCATCATCTACAGAAAGTTCTGTCCTTGAGGAGCTGTCTCAGTAGGAACCGACATGAAAGATATTAGGGCAAAAGTTGGGGAGAATTAGCAGGATTTTTAGGAAACCTGTGCTTAAAAATATTCCAGTTATTAATAGTGCTCTGATGAGGGTACTGCCTCCTGAGAATGGTTTCCAACACGTTCCCCATTAGCTTGGAAGTCTTACAGGTGTTTTATCCTGTCCTGCCATACCCTGGGATAAAATAAATGACACAAACATCTTCAGCTTTGTTCTTAACACCTAGAGAACATGATGTTACCTCCTTCTGCGTTTGCATTTTTAATTTCTAGGCCGTAGCTTGAAGTTCATTTCCTTTCATGCCATTGCTAGTACCTCATCTGGGCTGCTTGTTCCTGACCCTTTCGCAAATCTGTGCTGGTATTGCTGTTCTTGTGGCCACACAATAAACGGGACCAGTTGGTCTGAGTCGAAAGGGGCCGTTTTATTCCTGGTTTGACTGGGATCACTCCCCTGCTCCCATGTGCCGTGCACGGGAGCAGTCGGGAGAAATGCTCATCGGCTGCAACCCAGGCTAAGCCTGAGGTTAGAAACTGGGGAACGTGAAAGGAGAGGTGTTTGTGAGGGCAAATGGGAAGGGATTTTTGAGTAGCTGTCTTACCTTGCTAGTAGCTGGCAGGTAAATGGATGAGACCTTACCGATGTTTTAAGTACAGACACAGGAGCGGGTTAGCTCTGCAGTACCCACGATCTAGCATTGGCCCCAAATTACTTCTTTTGTCTGATTTTTTGGGTATTTCACTGGCAGTGGAAAATCACTTGTTACTTAGAAACTTAAGGGAGTTCTGAATTTAAGTTTCCAGTCAGTCTGTAAGAACCATTTTCAGGGTTAGTTGCAGAGCTTATTCGCAGACTTTGTCATGTTAGCCCTGACCTCCTTTCCCATTTCTGCCAGTCATTATCTCAGCTCCTTCCTCCAAAAGCTGTGCAGACCCACCTGCCTGTGCCTCTGAACGGGACATTCTGCCGCTTCTAGCTGGACCCACGTTCCCTCCCCTCCCTGTGCAGGCGAAAAAAAATCACCAGGGCCAAATCTCGGGATGGTTTTAAAGAGGAGGAGGAGACTGGTGGAGTTAAGCCCAGGGGATGGGTCTGTAGAGCGGGTATTTTCCACGACCTCTTTGTGTCAGGATCGGGTGAGGCTGTGAAGGCGAGAGCTGATGGTGCTTTTGCAAGCGTGGGCACCATCCACAGACTCCTCATCTGCATCATCCCTGAGGGCGTTGCTGCTGGGAGGGGAAGGAGAAGTGTTCCGCTCTGTGTTAGGGAGGGCATTCAAAAGCAAGACCCTGGGGCTTAAACTTGGTTGGGCCGGAAAGGTCTTTGGGTTACCTTGAAAATACGTGGTGGCTGCGCTTCTCTCAGAAGTCACCAGCGGTGACTCAGATGACTTCAGGCTCTGTCTGGTCACAAAAGTTGTTGTGTATGGGGCCGGTTTAGCTGAGGAAGAACGCTGAAGGGAAAGGGTTGGGAAGACTGCCCCTATGGTTGGGTTTGAGCCGCACAGGCCTTGATAAGTGAGATCCTAACGGTGTCAAACTGGCGTCAGCGATGCACATACAAACACCACACATCGAAAAGCGTGCGCTGTGTTTACCCTGCTGGACGGCAGCATTTTGAAAGAGAACTCAAATAAAGTATTCTTAACAGGAAGTACTCTAGAGGCTGTAAAAAAACCTGTTGGAGCGTAAAATGGGATTCCCTGTAGTTGGTGAGACAAGTGAGAACGCCACAGATAGTCCGACACAGAAAATCCGTACGCGTGTCTTTGAGGACGCTCATCTGGCCGTGGCCAGCTGGGGGGTTGCCTTGGTCGTGGTTCATTGTTTGCTGGAAATGTTTGGGATGCGCGGTTGGAACGAAGCTGTTGCACTGCTCTCCTGCATTAGAGCTGAGTAGCCTCACTGCTCTCTCTAGTTCCCTCATTAGCTAAAAGTTCAGTTTATTTTTAATTTCATTATTTTTATTTTGTTGCACACGGTTTCACTGTGAGGTCCCCATGCCCAAATATTTTGAGCTCCCCTTTCTGCCGCAGTCAGATCCTAAGGATCAAACTAAAGCTCCGTATTTACACTTTTAGTGGGGGGCAGAGCTTTCAATTCTTCTAAATGTTTCTTTTGGGTTGTCGAGTAATTCTGAAGTAAGAATGATTGACGAATGATCTCGTTGACTTTACTGTGTGTTTTGAGTGAGCCTCGTCTCTTGGCTGAATGAATTCATGCGATTTTCAATTTCGTATTAGGTCAGCGTTTGTTTGGGGAGACAATCCTAGGGCTCACACAAGGCTCTGTCTCAGACCTGCTGGCTCGCCCGAAGCCCTGGCACAAGCTGAGTTTGAAGGGACGGGAGCCCTTTGTCCGCATGCAGCTGTGGCTGAACGATCCCAACAACGTGGAGAAGCTGATGGATATGAAACGCATGGAGAAAAAAGGTAACTCGGAGCAGACTGCTGAGTCAGCTTGGCCGTTATTTCAGAGATGACCGGGTCTTTTCTGATTCTTAAATAGTATAGAGGCAGCATCGATCGCCTGTTACGAAGGTTGTGCAAGAGGACTTCATGACAGCTTTTTCAGAGCTTTAGTTGATGCTAGCTCAAGCAGATATATTTAAAAAGAAAAAGAAAGCCCAACAAAAAAACAACCCCAAACCCTGAATATTCACCAGCTGTCATGAAATGGTTGCTATATTCTCCTGTAGATTAATTACTGAGGCCCTGGTGTATTACCGATAACTTGCCTTACCAAATGAGAAATGTGAGTTTGGGAGCTGGCTTGGGTTATTAGTTAGCAGCACTGCAGCTGGTCGCAGATGTTGGGCTGGAAGAACTGTGCATTGATTCCTGAGAGAGCTTCTTGCCAGTCCCGCACTGATGCTCGCTAGAAGGAAAGACAAATGCAGTCTTTATAGAAGGCTATTTGAGAATAATTAAATCTGCAGCCTTTGTAGGGCTGGAGGAAGGTGTCTGTGTTAACACACGCTCACGGGAGGTGACGAGGTCATGAGTACCTAACCATGAGCGATCCAAGTCGTTACTGGGTGTTTTAGTAGGGAGTATATCCTGAAAATTCATCCTACTCTCTATAGTTTGCTAAAAACCAGAAGTTGTTCAGAGCCCTGGTTTTAGGATGTTTGTGTGATTTTACAAGAGAGACTCGTAGGCTGCCGTTATCAGCAGTTAACTAATTAATGATATATACAGCTCCCGAGCTATCCCTTAATGGTATTAGTGCAGGCAGCGTTAATCGCGTGCGCTGAAAGCGCCGCTGTCGACCGATGTCCTGAAAGCATTAACACATTTGATCCAGAACTTTGTGATTATATTAAAAATTGCAGCGAGGGAGCTTCTGGGGAAATTGTACTCCTGCGTGCTTTCCAGAAGAAATTCCAATCCTTGTCCCAGTAACCAGCGCGATATAATGCAGTGCAGGATCTTATCACAGATTGTGTATGAGCTTCCGTGGGGAGTGAAATCCACTGGGGTTTTCCACTGACAACTGTAACCAAAGGGAGCCGGGATGAGTTCTGCTGTGTTAGAAACATGGCAGGAATAAAATTGTCAACTAGCTGGATTTTTATAGCCTCAAAGAGAGTATCGCCCATAATGTGGGAAAATAAAATAAAAATAATTTAAAAGTGGTCCTGACAATATCCTTTCAAAACTATTTTGTAAACTGGGTTCTTATCAAGTGCTGTGCGATACATATGCTCTGTAGATGGCACCTGAATAGAGATAAGGCTGTAAATCCCTGAGACTCTGCCGAGCTCCTGAGCTGTGTAAGTGCTGTCCTCATAGCAGAGCACTCTAAAGTGAATCCAGCCCCGTAGTTCCTGCAAAATCCTTTCGTGCAGGTAAGGATCCTGCGATTTAATCTTCTAAATTGCTCTAGAGCCACGGTACGAATTTAACTTTCCCTTCTGCTGGTGTCAGTTAAAGAACAAGGCAGCTGTATCTGCTACCAGTGAAACATTATTGTCAGTTATTTCTTTGCCACGTTTTATTGAGTACATTAATAATTATGCCAAAGGTGAGCTGCATATGTCTTTTTTTTTTTTTCCTACCAGTCTGAACTCTGTGCTATAAATGAATGTTTTAAGAGGTTCTGAAAATTTGCAACGTACTTTTAACTAACCCCTCTGGAGGAAGCCGGGGGTTCAGGCTCACCAGGCTGAGACACTCTGTGCCCCAACTTTCCTGCCTTGGAAGAGTTCGTTCCTCTTTCTTACAACCTCCTGGTGTGCACGGTGCTGGCGACGTCGCGCTCCTCGCTGAACAGTACTGAAGCCTGTTGTCAGAAAAAACTTTACTTCCCTTTTATTTCCCCGTTATTTCGCTTTTTAATAATCCAATTGAACACCAGCTGGCAGCAGCAGTGGGCGAGAAGGTGATGAAGCTCAAGGGATAGAGTTGGCCTTGACAGGTTGGATCAGACCCAGATCCAGATCTCTGCCCAAATTACATTTGGGTTTTGTTGCGGGTTATTGTGGTGTTTTTTTAAATAGGTCTCCTGAGAAGTGGAGACTGATCACAGACGACTTCTCTACAAAGCAAATGTGTTTGTGACTCGGATTCCAGTCTGAGCCTTGCTGTCCCTGCAAATGTGCTGAATGATCTCCTTATGTTGTCTACACGCAGCACATATGTTTGAAATAAGAATTAAAAAGGAAAAGCCCTTACAAACGTCATCTAAAGTTTCCAGAGACCACCATCAAAGCCTGAAGTCTAGGTACTAGTTTGGCACGTGCTGAAGTGCCAGGGTTGTGCCTTTGGCCCAGCGGAAATTTCTTTCTGTATTGTCCTCCTGAAAAATCATTGCTTGTGACAGAACAGAGGGACACCCTGACATCCTCCTCGTTATTTTTGTGTTAAGGGAATACACAAATTTATATGATGTGTTGCATTCGCATGAGGGAGACCCAAGTAAGCCGTTGCACCTTTTGTGATCCCAGCGTGAGGTGACAAAAGCAGAGGCAGCCCTTGGGGCTGGGCGTTCTGGCTGAGCTCTCCCAGCTCCGTGCTGTCCGCAGGCATCTGACGGTGGGAGCTCTGACCTGCCAGAACTGCCGTCCTGAGGAGAGCGGAGATTCGGAGCATTCCGACACAGGGCTGTCTCGTGTTAACTCGGTCGCCTGACCAAATTCCAGAAACTCCAGTTAAAGAAAGCCTGAACACCTCCTGCATCTTCTGTGCAAGGTTCTCTTCTGTCTCGTGGCCGCCCTTAAGCTGCTGCTGCACAGTGCTTTAGTAATCGGCACGGGCTGGGCTCCCCGGTTCGAGAAGGGTAGGGAGCTGCTGGAGAGGGGGCAACAAAGGGCTGCGAAGAGGATGAGGGGACTAGAACATCTCTCTTGTGAGGAAGGGCTCAGAGACTTGGGGCTTTTTCGTCTGGAGAAGAGAAGACTGAGTGGGAATCTTACCAATGCTCTGAAATACTTCAGGAACGGGTGTCAGGAGGATGGGGCCGGTCTTTTCAGCTGTGCCCAGTGACAGGACAAGAGGTAACGAGCACAAACTTGAACATAGGAAGTTCCAGCTCAACATGAAGAAAAATTACTGTGAGGCAGACACAGCCCTGGCCCAGGCTGCCCAGAGAGGGTGTGGAGTCTCCTGCTCTGGAGACTTTCCAACTCGCCTGGACGGGTTCCTGTGAGGCTGCCCTGGGTGACCCTGCTCTGGCAGGGGGCGGCACTGCGGGATCTCTAGAGGTCCCTTCCAGCCCCCAACATTCTGTGATTCTGTCTTTCAGCCCCCTTGGCTGCGCTATCAAAGGAGACAAGAGAACCTGGTATTTAGTTAACGTCAGTGCAAATTTGAAGTAACACCTCGGAGTCTTTGAGATTTAAAGACCTTATATAAATGTGAGAGTATGTTGCTGGAATGATTAATTCCGTGGTTGAGAGTTGTAACAGATCCTTGAAGGCTACAAAAATAAGGCCGATAGGTCGCCTTGAAACGAGGCATTTACCTGTGGTCACTTTGCAGTCCTGCGTCTGGTTGCAACAACTTAAATAAGTGGCTTTTTATGGTTATTTCAAACACATGTAGGACTGTATCACAGCAGAGTGATGGATCATGAGCAACTCACGTTCTGTTCCATATCAGTGATCTCACACAGTAGGCAATCCGTGGGTAATCTGTCATGTTCAGGAAGAACGAAACAAGGGCCACGCAGATACCCCCGAAGGTTGCAGAGTGTGTTCAAAATTCACTTTGGTGATAGTAAGACACAGTGTAAGAAGGTCGCACTAGGTGTAGCACCGCGTGAGGCAGGATGCCGAAACCCCCAGGAGACAGAAAACCCCCCCAGTCCTGCAGGGAGCTCTGCCAGAAGTTGTGTGAGAAGGGCTTTGGATGTTGCAGTTTATTTGAGTGCGCTGAATTCTTCTTCTTTGTGCACCCTTAGCCTAAAGGCAGAGCTGTGGAGAGAGAAAAATTATTTTTCTGAAGAATTTGGTGGCTGACTGGTGTGACGTGCCCCACGTCGGTCCCGAGCTCCGGTCAGACCTCCTGGCTGTTGGAGCTTTAGTGCCTGCTGGGTTGGTGTCAGGCAGGTGTAACCTGGAACTTAATGGCCGAGCTTATCAAACTGCAGCTCTTGAATACCTAAACTCTTAAATATCTAGAAGGTATTTAACAGGCCATTGGATCTTTTATTGGCAATATTCATCTGTATTTGCCTTTTTCAGCCCCCTCATTAGCAGTACCAGTGCACGATACTGCCAGGTGCAGTAAATCCCACCTCTCTTTGCCTGCTGTAAATCAATCAGTGGCGGCGTTGCTGGGACTCTTCCCTTGCGGAATTTGCCAGGATCATTCTGTCCCCGCTGGGGAGGAGAGTCAGCCGCGGTAGCACCGGCTTCTGCCATCAGCCTCGCCGAGCGCCCTCAGTGCAGCAAGAGCGTTCCTGGAAGTCTATGTGTTTTTGAAAGAGAGGGACGAGGATGCTGTGGGCTGTTTTTTCTTTCATAACCTGTCGCCGCTATAGCGAAGATGTGTAGGAGAAATCAGCACAACGCCTGCCGGGTTATTCAGCCCATCGCTGGGATCTCCGGGCTCCGGGCGCCATCGTGTGTCGGAGACACGGCTGCCTCTGGCTTCCATAGTGGCGTTTCTAGTGCGGAGACCTGAAGTGTCAGAGAGGCCTCGGTGTGCACCTGAAGGGTTTGACAACCCAAACCATTTAAGCTGAAGCGAAGTGCAGCCGTCTCAATCAGGTGCTTGTGTGGAAGTTCACCGCTCCTGAAAGCGTGCATCTGAAATAAGTCGTGTTAGCTGAACCCTGTTACTCGTGTCCCACGTTCATTGAAAAAGCAGAAAACTCAGGCAGGCTTCCAGTCGATTTACCCTCTTCTCTTCCCCTCCTTTCTTCTTTTTCTGCCTCTTGCATCCTCCCCACTTTTACATCATCTCTGATGATGCCCCTTCCTTCCTGTTTTCCGAAGAGCTCATCCGTGCATCTACAACCTGTCACCGTCGCGCTTATTCCACAGCTGGTACATTCATTGATTTTGCATTTGTATTCAGCTGGGGCTGATCCGATGCGCTTCTCTTGCAGCCTACATGAAACGGCGACACAGCTCTGTTAGCGACAGTCAGTCTTGTGAGTCCTCATCCGCTGGAATCGACTACAGCCAGGGAGCCAGCCCGCAGCCGCAGCACCAGCTGAAGAAGCCCCGGGTGGTGCTGGCCCCGGAAGAGAAAGAAGCTCTGAAACGAGCCTACCAGCAAAAGCCATACCCATCACCAAAAACCATTGAGGAACTCGCTACGCAGCTCAACTTGAAAACCAGCACCGTGATCAACTGGTTCCACAATTACAGGTAGGAGGTCTCCCGGGAGCCCTTACTCACAAAGGGTTTGTTTTACCTGCTCTGGCGGGGTGCTCCTCCGCTGCAGCAGGTCGTGTCCGCTTCCGCTGGCGCTGAGCAGTCGCACGGACCTGAGGGTTTCGACAGCGGGGAGGTTCTAACTAACCATAATGCTAATGCTCCAGCCTAATTTTAAGTCATCCCTGAGGACCAGCAGTACTCACATATCGATGTAAATAGTGGTTTTAAGCAGAAAGTCTCGCTTTCGGGGTGGACATGGATTTGGAGATGTCCACTGTTGAATATTTATGAATCCCATTGCAGTAAGCAAGACCACTCTTTCTAACTTGCGTACTCACGCGGGCACACGTTTGCCCGTCTGTGCGTGCGTGCGAGTGTGTGTTGTGCCTGGAGGGGGATGCTTGGGAGCAACCGCTTCTGGATGGTGTCAGAACTGTGCTGCTCTCATCATAGAATTTTCCCCTAGAAGAGCGAAAAGAGGATTTTCTTTTGGATTTTGAGTCACTGAGCTCTGGAAGTAGGCACGGTGTTGCATTTCTGCACGGCCACGGAGGACAGGGAGGCAATAACCCTGAAGATTTACTTCGCTGTTGCGATCGAGTCCTGCTGAGATGAAATAAGATATTGGTCTGTTTAGTTCCTCACTTACCTTAGAAGGAACCTGCCTCACATTCGAACCATTAAAGTAGATTTTGGCCTAGAGACACCGATAAAAAGAAATCATGCTGGAGTGGCATATAAGAATTACAAGGATTTGAATAAACATGTTATCGACTGTGCTTGGGATCGGGTCTTAGTTAACGTGGCAGACTTTTCCCCAGGAAATTTGTGCTAATGAATATTGAACAGGTACAGTTAAGATACCAGATTTAGTACTATTCGGCTTCCTCACTCGGAGCCAGTAATGTTCCTAATTAGTCCAGATTGCCAAACTTGTTTGTTTTTCGAAACCGCTAACGTTGAAAGGGTATTTTTCACTTTGGCCCTTCTCAGCTTTTAACAGGGAACTTGCTGAAGCAGAAGCAGCACCAGCACAATTTACTGAAATCTCTCAGAAATATTATGCACAATAGTTAAATAATGTTTACAGTAAACAGTGTGAAATTTAAAAATTAGAACCAACGAGCAGTCATATTTACGCTGAATTTCATTGACTTGAATTTGCTACAGATGCAGCCTCTTTCGCTGCTCGGAGTTCTCCAAGCACAGGCCTCCTCTCTTCCAATTCCCACTTCGAGGCAATTATGTGCGAGTTGGAGGAGTGCCTACGAAAATATGTTCCCTTCGGCCTGACAGCAAAATGTGCTGTTCTCACTTAGGCAGACGAGCGCGGGAGCACTGGTGGCATGTGTCATCTTCCTCATTATCATGAGATCTCCTGTTTAGGCGTGCTGCGAGAAAGCGTGACAAGTCCTGATTGATCAGCGTGTTTAGCCACACCAAGCCACGCATTAATGCAGGCCAGGCGCTGACAGCTGTGTACAAAATAAAAAATGGATCAACCAGGTGCTATAGGCTGGTGGGTAGCACAAACCTCACAGCGCTGAGTGATCTGGACCTGCTCCCAGATGTGCTGCTCAGTCTCCAGGACATTTTTTAAAGAGGTGTTTGAGGCTCCTTTGGAGCCCTGGGTGCTCTGAGAGGTACTGCCGGTACTGAAAAATCAAAACATATGTCAGTTCTTTTCCTCTGTACAAGAATTTCCTTAGCTTTTGTGCACCAGGTACTCCTAAATCATTTGCAGGACGTTGCATGGTTTGCTGGGGGAACAGGCTCTGACGGTTGCACAGCTCAGGTATTGCAAGAAGTGGGCAGCCTTTCCCCTCTTCGTCTTCTCCAGGACACACTTAATCTCTCTTATACTCTCCTCCAGCCTTTTCTTTTCCAAACTGAAGAGTCTTCATACAGACGCAGTTCCTCACTGCCCACAGGGTGAGGAAGAAGTTCTTTACCCTGAGGGTGATGTGGCACTGGCACAGGTTGCCCAGGGATGTTGTGGATGCTCCATTCCTGGAAGTTTGTAAGGCCAGGCTGGCTGGAGCACTGAGCAACCTGACCTAGTGGGGGGTGTCCCTGCCGTGGTGGGGAGGATTGGAACTAGATGATCTTTGAGGTCCCTTCCAACCTAAATCATTCCATGTTTCTATGATTCTGTATCAGACCATCTAGTTTTTCTTTAATATAATTTTTTCTTCAGGTAAGCCAGGGTACGGATTTGAACAAGTTTGTCCTCCTGTCCCTTGGGAATCCTGTTGCAGTGATGCTTTTGCTTTGGGGTTCAGCCCCAACCTCACTTTCCCAAGGTGGTTGCTACGGCAGAATCTACCTTTATATCCACCAGAGGGGAAGTCAGCACTGGCATTTATTCTCCTCAGCAAAAGAAACATCCTCAGCAGGCAAAGAAATAATTCGCTTCAGAGTATAAATAGGTATAAAGGGTTGTGACATGTCTGCAAACTTGTCCAAATCTAAGGGTTTACATCCATAGCAATCACGTAGCTCTGAGAACATAAAAGCAAGTACATCTTGCTTTGCCGTGGTGAAGTACGGGACACATCTGAGTTTGAGGCTCTGTTGTCTTAAGAACGGTACAAAAGAGCAGGAGGTAGGGATTTCTGTCCCACTTCGCGCGTGGAAGCTGGCACACAGAGTCGGTGAGGTCGCGGAGACGATGCTACGGGAGCATCAGGAATTAAACCAAACTTGATTGAGTTGTAATCTAGTGCTCTTGGACCCTAGATTTCGTTGCTCTTACTCTGAGTGTGGTTTTCAATGAACTGTTCCGTTGTGCTTGTTCAGACACTGTGTGAAGGCTTGTGCAGGGAGCTTCAGCGCATACCCCAGGAGATCGCTGGTCTTTCGAGTCACACTGGTGAACGCCAGCGGGATGTGTTGGTGTCAAGGCCAACACCTCCCACCGACAGGAATGCTCCTGAATTTCCTAGCTGCTGTCACCAGTTCTTTACCTTAGGGATTTAACTACTGTATTAACCAGGAGCCAGACTAGATTCCAGAAGCAATACAGTGGGTGTGAATTCCAGGGATTTCCACAGACATCAAACCTGCACAGTGTCAGGCTGTGGTCGTGTCATCACCCATTATCCTGCTGGAGGTGTGAGGTGTTTTAAATGCCGTGCAGGCACGAAGCTCTTACCCATTTCCTCTCCTGACTTGGGGAACGTTACAGAAGCAGCGTGATCGATGTCCATTAGGGGAGATTATATGCAAAACCAGCCCGATAATCGGTGTTGCAGGATGCGTGCAATTAACAGTAATAGAAAATTAATGTTAGCACCTGTGGTCTTCTGTTAGGTGAATATTCTCCTAGGGAAAATTACAGACCCCCTAAATCCTTCCAAAGTATACACTCAGCAAGTACTGCTGGGATACTCGGTTGCATTTCAAGTCAATAGTATCATTAGCTTCAAAAGCAGTATTCAGATTGTGTTCTGCGTTTATCCTATTTTTTTCCACTGCGTGCTGCCTTCTGTAGCACATTTAGAGAAAAATTAAAAATTCTTACAGCCCTCAGCATTGGGACAGCGTTTCACTTGGGATTATCAAGACCCTTAGCAGTTCTTCCCAGGCTAGAATCAAGTGTTCTCTTCACTCTCAAAGATGTAGTTTTGCTAAATTCTCCCGGTATCTACAGTCTGTCCCTGACCACAAGTTGTTGTGGCTCCCTCTTGGTGGCAGGTTAGGACCTGAGCAATGGTCACCAGCTCTCCTGCTGCCAGAGCTGTGCAGAGAAAGAGGTAGCCTAGAGGCTAAGATTTTTTCATAAACTCTTCTGTATATGTGGCATCCTGACCTGTGTCAGCAGTAGTGTGACCAGCAGGAGGGAGGGGATTTTCCCCCTGTACCCGGCACTGATGAGGCCACCCCTTGAGTGTTGTGTCCAGTTCTGGGCACCTCGATCCAAGGGAGATCTCGAGGGGCTGGAGCGAGTGCAGAGGAGGGCGACGGAGCTGGGCAAGGGCCTGGAGGGTAAATCTTGTGAGGAGCGACTGCAGGAGCTGGGGCTGTTGAGTGTGAAGAAGAGGAGGCTGAGGGGAGACCTCATCGCTCTGCAACTGCCTGGAAGGACGGTGTAGAGAGGTTGGGGCTGGTCTCTTCTCACAGGAAATGAGCGATAGAACAAGAGGGAATGGCTGCAAACTGCAACAGGGAAGGGTTAGGCTGGACATCAGGGAAAAAAGCTTCCCAGACAGAGCAGTCGGCCCTTGGCCTGCCCAGGGAGGGGTTTGAGTCCCCATCCCTGGAGATGTTTAAAGGGGTGTGAGGTTGGGGGAGATGGGTTAGGGGTGAGCTTTGCAGAGCAGGGTTAGTGGTTGGACTCGATCTCAGGGGTATTTTCCAACCTGAATGATTCTGTGATTCTATGTGGGCATATTGGGAACGTGTAAAGTGAGAAGGGCGAGGGAGGAAGGACCAAGTCAAACGGCAAATGCCGTGTGTTTGGGGTGTTGCTGCACGCTTCAAGTAATGGGAGGCACAAGGTGGCACACGGGGCAATTTAACCACGCGTGGAGCGCGTTACTCCCCTTGAAACGCACTGCTTTCCTTGTCGCTGTTCATGTTCTGGAATTGATTTTTTAAATAAAAAATGAGGCAGAAGTCAGACTAGCTCATAGACTGACAACCTGTCAAAAGGCTGTGCTTCCCCAGAGCGGTTTCGGAACAGCGAACTTCATTTCATCTTCGTTTCTCCTTGGTGTCCAGGAGAATGCTGAGGGGGTTGTCCAGGTTTTTTTCCTTGCTTGTTTTTTGTTTATGGAAATGGTGGCTCATCTCTATAGAAATCTGAATTGCTTTGTATTTGCAAGCTGGTTTCCTCTAGATCTGCTAGAAATGTATTCGTATTTTTAAAATCACCCCTTTTCTGGTCCGACATGTCGCCAAGTTCTGCCTTCCCAATGTCAGACTGTTGGTGGGAATGGGAGAGAGCAAAACCTTTCTCGTCCATCTCTTAAACCATGTTCCATGCTGTAAAAATTGAGCGTACGATTACAAATGTTGCTTAATGTAAACTTGCAAAAAAAAGGAAAGGTGGTCTGTAATTGGTTCTCACCAATGACGTTAGTACAAAGTGGTTATCTGTATGAAGTAGGGCAGGTCTCGGTGCTAAGCCCTGCAGAAGTTACCAAGAATGGCTCGATCCACTCAAACCCGTGGCCACCTGCCCTCCCACTGTGCCGTGGGCGTGTGGCCCCGCACGGGAAAACGAGATGAGGAGCATCTTGCTGATATTCAGTAAAGCATTTGACACCGTCTCCCA